>NC_133807.1:33898079-33987582 GCF_043250625.1 Sebastes fasciatus | reverse complement strand
GTATGCAGTACATACTACTGAGGAACGCAGTATACAGTACATACTACATACTACTGAGGAACGCAGTATGCAGTACATACTACATACTACTGAGGAACGCAGTATGCAGTACATACTACATACTACTGAGGAACGCAGTATACAGTACATACTACTGAGGAACGCAGTATACAGTACATACTACTGAGGAACGCAGTATACAGTACATACTACTGAGGAACGCAGTATGCAGTACATACTACATACTACTGAGGAACGCAGTATGCAGTACATACTACTGAGGAACGCAGTATGCAGTACATACTACATACTACTGAGGAACGCAGTATGCAGTACATACTACATACTACTGAGGAACGCAGTATACAGTACATACTACTGAGGAACGCAGTACACAGTACATACTACATACTACTGAGGAACGCAGTATACAGTACACCGAACATACTACATGCTACTGAGGAATGCAGTACTTCCACCTGTACAGGTATTGTTTGATAACTCACCTGGGCGTCAGGGGGCTGAGTGCTGCAGGTCCTCCCAGTAAACTCCGCCCACTCTTGGGCTTGTTCTGTTTAGCCAATAAAGAGCCAGCTGACGCCATGGAAACCGTGTTACCCAATAGGGAGCCGGTCTCCGGGGAGATTAGGGAGGAGTCGATGTAGGAAACCGACAAATCAGACATCAGCTTTCCGTTGGACGACTCTAAATTCAAACGGTTCAACTCCTGGAGAGGAGAAACAAAGATCATTTAATCTGATTATCAGACTACAACCACCTCAGTAATCTGATTATCAGACTACAACCACCTCAGTAATCTGATTATCAGACTACAACCACCTCAGTAATCTGATTATCAGACTACAACAACCTCAGTAATCTGATTATCAGACTACAACCACCTCAGTAATCTGATTATCAGACTACAACAACCTCAGTAATCTGATTATCAGACTACAACCACCTCAGTAATCTGATTATCAGACTACAACCACCTCAGTAATCTGATTATCAGACTACAACCACCTCAGTAATCTGATTATCAGACTACAACCACCTCAGTAATCTGATTATCAGACTACAACAACCTCAGTAATCTGATTATCAGACTACAACAACCTCAGTAATCTGATTATCAGACTACAACCACCTCAGTAATCTGATAATTTAATCCTATAATCAGACTACAACTACCAGTAATCTGATTACCAGACCACACATATGACATGATTAGCTGTGTCCAGAGTGTTGGAGGTGCGTTTGTGTTACGTACCAGCGTGTCCTGGGGCGTCTCCATGAGGGCGGTGTCTAGGCGGTGCGAGGGGTTCTGGGCGGGGCTAACAGACAGCGGGGGCGGTGCTATAGAGGAGTTCTGTAGGGAGGACAACCTAAACACCTGATCTGGATCTGGTTTCTCTCCTGGAACACAGACCACAACACGTCAGTCACGTGATCACATGATCAGGTTGATTAGTGTCACCTGGTCAGGTGTGTGTGTGTGTGTGTGTGTGTTACCTAGGTGACAGAGGCTCTGGAAAGGCGACCAGAGGAACGGGTTGAGAGTTAAACTTCTCTGGAAACACTCTGCACCTTTAGCAACACGATCTGTCTTACTGCTCCGACAGACAGACAGACAGAGAGAGAGAGACAGACAGACAGACAGGCAGAGAGACAGACAGGTCAGCAATCAGTGTGTGGAACATCATCAACACCAGTAACAGAAGTGGTTTTTACCAGTAAATGTGTCCCAGTAACGACAGTGTGAAGGAGGCGGAGTCTCCAAACTCTGTGATGATGTCATCCTGACTCTTCTGTTTGTTTAGCACTCCACCAATCAGAACCTGTTCTCCTTCAGCCAACCTGAGAGACAGACAGGTGGACAGAGAGACAGACAGACAGGTGGACAGATGGATAGAGATGATGATGAAGTCATTTTGTTTCCACGGCAACAGTTTCATTTCAAATGCGTCTGAATTAAAAGCACCAAACGTCTGTTATGAAACGGGTTGGTTTACTAGATTAACTAGTTCTGTGTGTGTGTGTGTGTGTGTGTGTGTGTGTGTGTGTGCGCGCTTACTTGCTGAGTTCGACGCAGCACTTTGCCAACAAGAATCGAACCTGCGGTGTGGAGCAGCTGTGAGCCTTCAGCAGGCGGTACGCTTTATATGGCTTCCCAGAGCGGTAGTAACATGTAGCCAACAGGTACAGGGCCTCCTCTGACCTCACTGAGAGACAGACAGGTAGACAGACAGGTAGACAGACAGGTTAGCATGTAGCCAACAGGTACAGGGCCTCCTCTGACCTCACTGAGAGACAGACAGGTAGACAGACAGGTAGACAGACAGGTTAGCATGTAGCCAACAGGTACAGGGCCTCCTCTGACCTCACTGAGAGACAGACAGGTAGACAGACAGGTTAGCATGTAGCCAACAGGTACAGGGCCTCCTCTGACCTCACTGAGAGACAGACAGGTAGACAGACGGGTAGACAGACAGGTAGACAGACGGGTAGACAGACAGGTAGACAGACAGGTAGACAGACAGGTGTTACCTTCAGCGTAGAGTCTCTCAGCGAGGAAAACAGCGTCGAGGTAGGCGTAGTGGTTCAGAGCCTGCCACACTGCAGCCTGAACACAGACAGAGAGACAGACAGGTTATAGAGATGATGATGATGATGATGATGTCATATTGATAAAACCACAGTACTGTATACTGTTTACTGTATACTGTATACTGTGTACTGTGTACTGTATACTGTGTACTGTGTACTGTATACTGTGCACTGTGTACTGTATACTGTGCACTGTGTACTGTATACTGTGTACTGTGTACTGTATACTGTATACTGTGTACTGTGTACTGTGTACTGTATACTGCGTTTGTCAGTAGTATGTAGTAGGCGGTTTTGAATACAGCCAAAGATGACTAAAAATGCTAAGAGAGCTTGCAGTGAACATAGCTAACACGCCGCTTGGCGATCTCCGTGCATCGTCCGGCAAACTTACTTCACTTCCGCGTCAACCCTTTATTTTCCTCACTCCGTCTGCCTGAATATGCCAGTATTCACCCTCTGTCTGAAACGCTCCGGTTTAGCTCATTTCAATGGAAGTACAACGGAATTGCGTTGCTAGTAGGGATGCTAATTTTGAAAAATATTCTTAACCGATAACCGACCCCCGTTAACCGATTATTGCAGGTGCAGAGTCTCCAGTTCACCGTACGGGAGCGTTAGATGCTGCGTGTAGTGTCACAGACATGCAGCCACTTTCCCAGTAAATGTCTCCACCGAACATTTAGTTTAGTTTAGCAGGTTGTCAGCTGCGTGTCTGCCCGGCGTAACGGTACTCTGTCAGTCCAGTTCAACGGTACTCTGTCAGTCCAGTTTAACGGTACTCTGTCAGTCCAGATAAACGGTACTCTGTCAGTCCAGTTTAACGGTACTCTGTCAGTCCAGTTTAACGGTACTCTGTCAGTCCAGATAAACGGTACTCTGTCAGTCCAGTTTAACGGTACTCTGTCAGTCCAGTTTAACGGTACTCTGTCAGTCCAGATAAACGGTACTCTGTCAGTCCAGTTTAACGGTACTCTGTCAGTCCAGATAAACGGTACTCTGTCAGTCCAGTTTAACGGTACTCTGTCAGTCCAGTTTAACGGTACTCTGTCAGTCCAGATAAACGGTACTCTGTCAGTCCAGTTTAACGGTACTCTGTCAGTCCAGATAAACGGTACTCTGTCAGTCCGGTGTAACGGTACTCTGTCAGTCCAGTTTAACGGTACTCTGTCAGTCCAGTTTAACGGTACTCTGTCAGTCCAGTTTAACGGTACTCTGTCAGTCCAGATAAACGGTACTCTGTCAGTCCGGTGTAACGGTACTCTGTCAGTCCAGATAAACGGTACTCTGTCAGTCCGGCGTAACGGTACTCTGTCAGTCCGGCGTAATGGTAGTCTGTCAGTCCAGATTAACGGTACTCTGTCAGTCCGGCGTAACGGTACTCTGTCAGTCCGGCGTAACGGTACTCTGTCAGTCCGGCGTAACGGTACTCTGTCAATCCGGTGTAACGGTACTCTGTCAATCCAGATAAACGGTACTCTGTCAATCCGGCGTAATGGTAGTCTGTCAGTCCAGATTAACGGTACTCTGTCAGTCTGGTGTAACGGTACTCTGTCAGTCTGGTGTAACGGTACTCTGTCAGTCTGGTGTAACGGTAGTCTGTCAGTCCGGTGTAACGGTAGTCTGTCAGTCCAGATTAACGGTACTCTGTCAATCCAGATTAACGGTACTCTGTCAGTCCGGATTAATGGTACTCTGTCAGTCCAGATTAATGGTACTCTGTCATGTCGTAACGGTACTGTCAATCCAGATTAACGGTACTCTGTCAGTCCGGCGTAACGGTACTCTGTCAGTCTGGCGTAACGGTACTCTGTCAGTCCGGATTAACGATAGCGATGATCCAACACACAGTGTGTGTGTTTGTGCTACGTTAGCATCTGTAGCTCCGCTGGTAGCTTCGTGCTCCCCGTAGTCACACATACGGTCTGTCAGCGCGGCGTAACTTCAGCGAGTTTCCGACAGACCGTGTGTGTGTTGTCGGTGGCGTTCTAGCTGTGAACGTAGCTGTAGCAGACAGTGTGTGTACAGTTTATTTGTCGGTGAATAAATGCTACGAGGCTACAACTCCTCTGCTAAGCGAGCTATAGACGGGAGCCAACTTCCTGTATCTGTAACCCCGGCTCAGACTCTCTTAAAGTGGACCAGCATTTCTCTTTTAAGTGACGAGTTTGTCACCTTTTTAATTAATTATTAACATTTCTTTTGACCGTTTTTACCGATAGTGTTAATCGGTTAAAATGCTTAATGTCGGTTAACGGTTAGTTATTAACATCCCTAGTTGCTAGGCAACATGTTGGGTCTATATTTACTTCCTATCAGCTGATGTCATTCACATTCGCTGTAACCGGAAATAAACCGGGACACGTTTAGAATGTTTCGTTTAAAAATCGTGCAGTGGTCTAAGTATTGTATATTTGTGACATCACAAAGTTACAGAAATCCTGCCAGCTTGTTTCAAAGGCTCAGGTTCTGTATATGGGCTGTGTGTATGTCTCCATGGATTGAGCGTTTCCATACTTTCACAGTATTTATATAGCCCCCTAGACCGGCTTTATAATACAAACCACATGAATCTTCCTTTTTACAATATGGGACCTTTATCTACAGAGAGTCCTGATCCACATCAGCAAGATGTTCTACTTATACACAGTGACACACCGTTTAGTATTATTATTATCATCATCATGTACTCAGAGGAAGTCTGAGTTTTTCCTGGCCACAGCGCGCTTGGTGGATCTTGGTGGATCTTGTTGGGTCTCTAAACTCTGGTGTCCGGTCTAAGACCTGCTCTATATATAAAGCGTCTCCAGATAACTTCTGTTATGATTTGACGCTCTATAAAAATAAATTGAATTGAAAGTTGTTTCCTGTTCCATAATACTGATGTAACAGGCTACAACAGGAACACTGTGTGTGCAGATCACTGAAAGCAGATGTTTTGACCTGTGATCACCTGGTAACAGCTGGTCACAGATCAGACAGGTAACCTGGTTAGAGATCAACCTGCAGTGAGTCTCTATTGATCACAGAAACCTCCTTTATACAGTCTGACTGACTGCATCACAACACAGTATGAAGGGGTTATTATGGGATGCTTCTGGTGATGATGTCACAGATATGGAGATGATGTAAACCTTCCTTCAGCAGATATGTATACTGTCTGAGCTCCAGGCTGGTTTAACTGGGTGTAATGTTGTCTGACCAGCAGCTAACCAGCTGATGCTAACACTGCTAATGCTAACTAGCAGCTAGCTGTTAGCTGCTAGTTAGCATTAGCAACATGCTAACCGGTTGTTGGTTAACTTCAGTCTGACTGCCGATCTGAGTCACACCTTCACTATAAACTCAATATATTCCCTCCAAAGCCCTTTAGTTGTACTGATGAACTTTAGAGGTGATTGTCTGCGGTCTGAGGCCGCTCAGCTAGCCGTTAGCCTCGATGCTAGCCGGCTAACACAACTCCACTGGTTAGCATTTAGCATTAGCGATGCTAACAATACAAAACTCCATCTGAAATCTGGCTGATCAGTATATTAGTATAAATCCCTGCTCATCAACAGAAACACACGGCTATTTAAAATACTTCTAACCAGTCATTAAAATCCACTGATCTATTCGGCTTACATTTATTCAGTCAGACCTGGTTAGTTTGGGTGTAATATAAACTTTAATAAGTGTTTACTCTGCTGCTGCCGCCTCAGAGGAGCAGCTGACCTCAGCCGGAGCGGAGCACCGTGACACCAACATGAGAAGTTAATGTTGGATTATCTGATAAATAAAACACAATATGTGGATTCAGTTTATGCCGAAGTAAAGAGCGACGTCCAACAGATCACCAGAGCTCACCAGAAATATTCCACTACATTTATTTCGTAACCGAAACCAACGGAAACCTTAAAACTGTCATATTGTTAAAGGAGTCTGGTGTGAGCGGAACTATCTGAACTACAACCGAGCTGACGTTAACTAGCATTGTGTTGAAGTGTTGAACCAGACGGCTGCTGACAGACAGAACCTCTCTGTAATGATCCGCATTATAACACCAGTAACACGGGTAAACAGGCTCCGTGCTGCGGGGCCTGTGGCGGAGCTCCGGCTCTCAGCCCGGGGCCTGTGGCGGAGCTGCTCTCTCCTCCGGCGGACCGGAGCCGCGCTGAGGCCGCGGGACCGGGACCGGGACGAGGACCGGAGCTCCGAGCAGTTCCCGCTTCATGACAACGAGCTGAGGATGTGCGTTTACCTGGACAGGTTCCTGCAGCACCGTCATCCCGCTTCCAGACTCCGTCAGTCCGTTCCTGTCGTCTGTTTTCTCTCTTTTCTCTCCTCTCGGCTCTTTCTCTACTTCGGTCTCCAGGAGGAGCTGCAGCCGAACATTTGAACACACCGACCGTTACCAGCCGAACGCAGCCGAAGAATGCCGAGCGGGGTAGAAGGCTGGGCCGGAGATCAACGAGTGTCTGACGGAAAGAGCCGAAGCAGTTGAGGCGCCTACTGCTGGTGAAATATCAGATGTCTGGTTTAAATAATAAAAAAATAAATAATAATAATTATAATTCGTATTATTATTATTCTTATAATAATAATAATAATAATAATAATATTAATAAGTATTATAATTGTTATATATAGTTATGTATATAATTATATTATATATATTTATTATTATTATTATTATTATTATTATATAAACCACACAAGATATGTTTAACAGATGAAACCTTCAATGCCCAACATGAGACTAATATCCTACAATCTAGTGTTAAATATTACACAGAGAGTTGTGACTATCTACAACACGTGGTGTTTACTATCACAACTGAGAGCCAATCAGCTCTTTCATCAGTTGACAGCCAGCCGTTTCCCATCATGCTCTGGGTCTTGCAATCGGTGGAGAGCAGCTGCGGTCGCCTGGCTCTAAGAACTGCGACCGCCTCGACCTCGTGAGGTTATCGTTGCACTCATGTTCATGACGTCAGAGCGAGTCGGACACAAATCTAGCCGGCGTGCATTTTGCGCTGATGGATTCTGCGCTGTCCTGGCTCATCTCAAACGGGCCTATCATTTCTAACGGCTTGCGCCGCGCTACGACAGCTTTTCGCTGCATCGTGCAAAGCCCGACTTTGGGCGGTGCAGGCTGTGATGTGCAGCGAGCGCAGCTCAACCCGCATCTCTTCCACCGGGGAACAACATCATAGGTGTAGCTGGATCGTCATCCGGGTGGAAACAGACATGAAAAAGAAACCGTGAAGCTCATGAATCATCAACACACGTCTGAATGCAACACAGCACACTTTATTTCACATGAAGACAGTATGACATCACTTCCTGTTCACACAACTGCCATCGCAATAACATCAGAAAACATTTCATCATCAGTTTGGACTTCAGCACAGAGACACCGAACAGAGGCTAACACTAATGCTAACGCTAACGCTAGTAAACAGAGTCCGATAACATGGAGGCGGGGCTACAGAACACACGGGGGGCGGGGCTTCACAGTGGAGAGGCGGGGCTACAGGACACACGGGGGGGGCGGGGCTTCACAGTGGAGAGGCGGGGCTACAGGACACACGGGGGGCGGGGCTTCACAGTGGAGAGGCGGGGCTACAGGACACACGGGGGGGGCGGGGCTTCACAGTGGAGAGGCGGGGCTACAGGGTGCAGTTGGCTTCTGGAGAGAGTCGACATTTAGCCACCGTCAGGTAGGTCTCCACCTGTTAACACAAACATCATCATCATTACATCATCATTACATCATCTTCATCATCATCGTCATCACATCCAACCCCTCCTCTTCCTCACCTTGTGCATGTCTTTCTTGAAACAGGCCAACAGTTCGTAGGTTCGTCTCAGCGACTCGTCGGCTCCCAGACTCTGATAGTAGTTTCCGTACGGAGCGAGCTGCAGGGCAGAGCTATCAGGGAAGAGCTCTGCTCCGTCCTGATTGGCCTGCAGGATATCAGATGGTTCGTCACACGGGTTGGAGGTTTATATTTAATTAGTGTTTACAATATGATTCATGTGCGTGTTCTCACCTCGATCAGCAGCAGGATTCCCGCCTTCAGTTGAGTCAATTTGGGGGAAATCAGGTTTCTGGGAGCCGAACCTCCAGACAGAGAACGGCTGGGAATCTCCCAAGACTCGACCAATCGATAGGAGATAGATAACAGCTTCAGGATCTAGAACCAATCAGACGATAGGAGATAAATAACAGCTTCAGGATCTAGAACCAATCAGACGATAGGAGATAAATAACAGCTTCAGGATCTAGAACCAATCAGACGATAGGAGATAAATAACAGCTTCAGGATCTAGAGCCAATCAGACAATAGGAGATAGACATCACAATCTACAACCAATGAAAAGTATTGAGTAGTATTGTGTAGTACTATGTAGTATTGTGTATTATAGTGTAGTATAGTGTAGTATTGTGTAGTATAGTGTAGTACTGTGCAGTACTCACGGAGCTGCGTTGTGTCTCGTGCTTGTCGATGGGGCTGATGATGTTATCAGAGTTGCAGTAATCCTGCAGGAAGATCTTGTTGAGTTGACGCTGCTCCTCCGTCTGCAGAGAGCTCTCCTAACACACACACAGTACAAGTACACACAGGGATGTACACACTGATGGTTAACACACAGTACATGTTTCTGTCCCCGTTGTCTCTTTCTGTCTCTTTCTGTGTCTTTTTGTCTCTTTCTGTGTCTTTCCGTCTCTTTCTGTGTCTTTCCGTCTCTTTCTGTGTCTTTCTGTCTCTTTCTGTCTCTTTCTGTGTCTTTCTGTCTCTTTCTGTCTCTTTCTGTCTCTTTTTGTCTCTTTCCGTCTCTTTCTGTGTCTTTCTGTGTCTTTCCGTTTCTTTCTGTCTCTTTTTGTCTCTTTCTGTCTCTTTCCGTCTCTTTCTGTGTCTTTTTGTCTCTTTCTGTCTCTTTCTGTCTCTTTCTGTCTCTTTTTGTCTCTTTCCGTCTCTTTCTGTGTCTTTCTGTGTCTTTCCGTTTCTTTCTGTCTCTTTTTGTCTCTTTCTGTCTCTTTCCGTCTCTTTCTGTGTCTTTTTGTCTCTTTCTGTCTCTTTCTGTCTCTTTCTCTCTCTTTCTGTCTCTTTTTGTCTCTTTCCGTCTCTTTCTGTGTCTTTCTGTGTCTTTCCGTTTCTTTCTGTCTCTTTTTGTCTCTTTCTGTCTCTTTCCGTCTCTTTCTGTGTCTTTCCGTCTCTTTCTGTCTCTTTCTGTCTCTTTCTGTGTCTTTCCGTCTCTTTCTGTCTCTTTTTGTCTCTTTCTGTCTCTTTCCGTCTCTTTCTGTGTCTTTCCGTCTCTTTCTGTCTCTTTTTGTCTCTTTCTGTCTCTTTCCGTCTCTTTCTGTGTCTTTCCGTCTCTTTCTGTGTCTTTCCGTCTCTTTCTGTGTCTTTCTGTCTCTTTCCGTCTCTTTCTGTCTCTTTCTGTGTCTTTCCGTCTCTTTCTGTCTCTTTTTGTCTCTTTCTGTCTCTTTCCGTCTCTTTCTGTGTCTTTCTGTCTCTCTCTGTCTCTTTCTGTCTCTTTTTGTCTCTTTCCGTCTCTTTCTGTGTCTTTCCGTCTCTTTCTGTCTCTTTCTGTCTCTTTCTGTCTCTTTCTGTCTCTTTTTGTCTCTTTCCGTCTCTTTCTGTGTCTTTCTGTCTCTCTCTGTCTCTTTCTGTCTCTTTTTGTCTCTTTCCGTCTCTTTCTGTGTCTTTCCGTCTCTTTCTGTCTCTTTCTGTCTCTTTCTGTCTCTTTCTGTCTCTTTTTGTCTCTTTCCGTCTCTTTCTGTGTCTTTCCGTCTCTTTCTGTCTCTTTTTGTCTCTTTCTGTCTCTTTCCGTCTCTTTCTGTGTCTTTCTGTCTCTCTCTGTCTCTTTCTGTCTCTTTTTGTCTCTTTCCGTCTCTTTCTGTGTCTTTCCGTCTCTTTCTGTCTCTTTCTGTCTCTTTCTGTCTCTTTTTGTCTCTTTCTGTCTCTTTCCGTCTCTTTCTGTGTCTTTTTGTCTCTTTCTGTCTCTTTCCGTCTCTTTCTGTGTCTTTCTGTCTCTCTCTGTCTCTTTCTGTCTCTTTTTGTCTCTTTCTGTCTCTTTCTGTCTCTTTCTGTCTCTTTCTGTCTCTTTCTGTCTCTTTTTGTCTCTTTCTGTCTCTTTCCGTCTCTTTCTGTGTCTTTTTGTCTCTTTCTGTCTCTTTCTGTCTCTCTCTGTCTCTTTCTGTCTCTTTTTGTCTCTTTCTGTCTCTTTCCGTCTCTTTCCGTCTCTTTCTGTCTCTTTCTGTCTCTTTTTGTCTCTTTCTGTCTCTTTCCGTCTCTTTCTGTCTCTTTTTGTCTCTTTCCGTCTCTTTCTGTGTCTTTCCGTCTCTTTCTGTGTCTTTCTGTGTCTTTCTGTCTCTTTCTGTCTCTTTCCGTCTCTTTCCGTCTCTTTCCGTCTCTTTCTGTCTCTTTTTGTCTCTTTCCGTCTCTTTCTGTGTCTTTCTGTCTCTTTCTGTCTCTTTCTGTCTCTTTCCGTCTCTTTCTGTGTCTTTCTGTCTCTTTCTGTCTCTTTCTGTCTCTTTTTGTCTCTTTCCGTCTCTTTCTGTGTCTTTCCGTCTCTTTCTGTGTCTTTCCGTCTCTTTCCGTGTCTTTCTGTCTCTTTCCGTCTCTTTCCGTGTCTTTCTGTCTCTTTCTGTCTCTTTCTGTGTCTTTCTGTCTCTTTCTGTCTCTTTCTGTCTCTTTCTGTGTCTTTCTGTCTCTTTCTGTCTCTTTCTGTGTCTTTCTGTCTCTTTCTGTCTCTTTCTGTCTCTTTCTGTGTCTTTCTGTCTCTTTCTGTCTCTTTCCGTGTCTTTCTGTGTCTTTCTGTGTCTTTCTGTCTCTTTCTGTGTCTTTCTGTCTCTTTCTGTCTCTTTCTGTCTCTTTCCGTGTCTTTCTGTCTCTGTCTGTCTCTGTCTGTCTCTGTCAGCTGAGGTAGACTTACGAACTCAAAGAAGAGTCTCTGGGCGACCTGGTGGAGGTGTTGAACTCTGCTGACGGCGATGGAGAACAGACGCTGGCCGTCTGTGATTGGCTGAGAGGAGACGCCCAGAGACACCACCGACAACAGGAGGACGACTGAGAGACGCAGGAGACAGGTGAGAGACAGACAGGTAGGTGAGACAGGTGAGAGACAGACAGGTGAGACGGGTAATTAGAACAGATTAAAGTAAAATAAAATAGACAAATAAAAACTAAATGAGTTCCAGCACTAATAAAACCATCATGTCTTACCTCGGTCCATGGCTGGTCTGGGATCAGTTCAGGTTCAGGTTCTGGTTCAGGTTCTGGTTCTGGTTCAGGTTCTGGTTAATCTGATCTGAGTTCAGGTGTCCGGGGCGTTCTGATGTATTCAGCTCAGAGTTTTGTGGTTTTATAGCCGAAAACTTGATGATTAAATTCATCAACAGAAACATGAACCGAACAAACAACCGCCGTGCGTGTGTGTGTGTGTGTGTGTGTGTGTGTGTGTGTGTGTGTGTGTGTGTGTGTGTGTGTGTGTGTGTGTGTGTGTGTGTGTGTGTGTGTGTGTGTGTTGACCTCTATTTAACATTAACACCTCAATAATAATATTTATAGAAGTGTGACGGGTGAATTGATTTGAGGTGAAAATATCAGAATATGAAGAACGAGGCGAGGTGACGTGGGAGGGAAACTTAATAATAATAATAATAATAATAATAATTAATAATTTAATAATAATTAAATTCTGTAAATCAAGAGATGTTTTATTTTTTAACTCCAAACAGACGAAGAGGTCAAAGTGAACATGGAGCCTCCAGAACTTCTGGACTCAAGTCTTTGTTTCTGATGAACAATGTTCTGGAGTCAGACACCTGAGAGATCAGATCAGTAGAGATCAGTAGAGATCAGTAGAGATCAGTAGAGTACAGTAGAGATCAGAGGAGATCAGTAGAGATCAGTAGAGTACAGTAGAGGTCAGTAGAGGTCAGTAGAGATCAGATGAGATCAGTAGAGTACAGTAGAGATCAGTAGAGCTCAATAGTGTACAGTAGAGATCAATAAAGATTGATAGTGTACAGTAGAGATCAGTAGAGATCAGTAGAGATCAGTAGAGTACAGTAGAGATCAGTAGAGATCGACCGTGTACAGTAGAGATCATAGTGTACAATGGAGATCAGTAAAGATTGATAGTGTACAGTAGAGATCAGTAGAGATCAGTAGGGTACAGTAGAGTACAGTAGAGATCAGTAGAGTACAGTAGAGATCAGTAGAGATTGATAGTGTACAGTAGAGATCAGCGACATGTTTCCTGTAAATCTACTAAAATACAGAACATCAACTCTACTGATCTCTAGTAGATCTCAGTAGAGTACAGTAGAGATCAGTAGAGTACAGTAGAGATCAGTAGAGATCAGTAGAGTACAGTAGAGATCAGTAGAGTACAGTAGAGATCAGTAGGGATCAGTAGAGTACAGTAGAGATCAGTAGAGATCAGTAGAGTACAGTAGAGATCAGTAGAGTACAGTAGAGATCAGTAGAGTACAGTAGAGATCAGTAGAGATCAGTAGAGTACAGTAGAGCTCAGTAGAGATCAGTAGAGTACAGTAGAGATCAGTAGAGATCAGTAGAGTACAGTAGAGATCAGTAGAGTACAGTAGAGATCAGTAGGGATCAGTAGAGATCAGTAGAGTACAGTAGAGATCAGTAGAGATCAGTAGAGTACAGTAGAGATCAGTAGAGTACAGTAGAGATCAGTAGGGATCAGTAGAGATCAGTAGAGTACAGTAGAGATCAGTAGAGTACAGTAGAGATCAGTAGAGATCAGTAGAGTACAGTAGAGATCAGTAGAGATCAGTAGAGTACAGTAGAGCTCAGTAGAGTACAGTAGAGATCAGTAGAGATCAGTAGAGTACAGTAGAGATCAGTAGAGTACAGTAGAGATCAGTAGGGATCAGTAGAGATCAGTAGAGTACAGTAGAGATCAGTAGAGATCAGTAGAGTACAGTAGAGATCAGTAGAGTACAGTAGAGATCAGTAGAGTACAGTAGAGCTCAGTAGAGATCAGTAGAGTACAGTAGAGATCAGTAGAGATCAGTAGAGTACAGTAGAGATCAGTAGAGTACAGTAGAGATCAGTAGGGATCAGTAGAGATCAGTAGAGTACAGTAGAGATCAGTAGAGATTAGTAGAGTACAGTAGAGATCAGTAGAGATCAGTAGAGTACAGTAGAGATCAGTAGAGTACAGTAGAGATCAGTAGAGTACAGTAGAGTACAGTAGAGATCAGTAGAGATCAGTAGAGTACAGTAGAGATCAGTAGAGTACAGTAGAGATCAGTAGAGTACAGTAGAGATCAGTAGAGTACAGTAGAGTACAGTAGAGATCAGTAGAGATCAGTAGAGTACAGTAGAGTACAGTAGAGATCAGTAGAGTACAGTAGAGATCAGTAGAGTACAGTAGAGTACAGTAGAGATCAGTAGAGATCAGTAGAGTACAGTAGAGATCAGTAGAGTACAGTAGAGATCAGTAGAGTACAGTAGAGATCAGTAGAGATCAGTAGAGTACAGTAGAGATCAGTAGAGTACAGTAGAGTACAGTAGAGATCAGTAGAGATCAGTAGAGTACAGTAGAGATCAGTAGAGTACAGTAGAGATCAGTAGAGTACAGTAGAGATCAGTAGAGATCAGTAGAGATCAGTAGAGTACAGTAGAGATCAGTAGAGATCAGTAGAGTACAGTAGAGATCAGTAGAGATCAGTAGAGTACAGTAGAGTACAGTAGAGGTGATGTTCTGTATTTTAGTAGATTTACAGGAAACGTGTTGTACTTTGAGAAAACAGAGTCAGATGTTTGATGTTTTTGTCCTCAGAGATGTGAATTAATCATCACTGATCTGAGGTCAGACCTTTAACAGAGAGGAGTTACATCACTCTAACTGAATGAATTCATGGTTGTGTGACACCGATAGGAGCAGATTCATGTGAACCAGGAGACACAGTAAACAACAGGAACAGGTTGATCTCCGGTAACAAACACTCTCTCTCGGTGCTCGTTCAGGATGAGTAGAAATATATTCAATTATTAAGTTATTTCACTGTAAAATGAGTTCACGTGTTGATGTTTGGATCCTCTTAAAGGGCCGGCGCCTTGCCACATGTATCTCTGGAACAATCATCAGAATGTGTGACAGTTATTATATATAATAACAGTTATTACGTATAATAAAGCAACGGTTTCATCAATATGTTCATCTTTGAGACGTACACACTGAAACACACATGAATTATAGTTATATATATGTCTGTCAATATCAAAGTAAGGCGACAAATCACCAAGTCACCTATATCTTAACTCTTATCTTTAATTCTCAGCCATAATCGACCTTTGTTCTTATCCTCAGCGGCGGCAGCGTCAGCGAGGTTCTCTGGTCTGACGGCTTTCTGGGTGACCAGGAACAGGTTCCCCGTCCTGGACCGTCGGCGTTCTGGAAGTCCATCGGCAGGTCTACAACGGATTCTGAAAAAGAGGATTTGATCTGGAGAAGTTGGGAATTCTTCATCAGCTTTGTTAATATGTGACAAAATGTTGTAGTACAATCCATATTTAGATATTGATGTTCGTCTGTGTGACTGATCGAGTCGAGGACATTTCACTTTCACACCTTTGACTTCTTCTATTGAACATTAAAGGAACCGGCTGCAGCAGCTAATCACTGGATGCAAGTCTGCAAAATTATTTTCTTTTTTATGAATAATATCGATCAAAATCACGGTTTAATTCACGGTGAGCATTACGCCAACAATAAATGCTCTTTTTAACCTGATTTTAGGGTTTTAGTCAGTAAAATTCAAGAAATTAGTGGCGATAGAATGAATTTGCGTTATCGTGTAAATTTAATACTGATACTAATTGGTTTTCGGATACGGAACGGATATGACGTCACGTTGCTCAGACTACCACAATAAAATCTTTGAGAAACTTATTTTCAAGCAATTATCACAATACATCAATTTATTTAACCTTTTATCTCCATTTAATCAGGCTTTAGACCGAATCACTCCACCACCACGGCTCTTTAAAATGTACTAATGATATGTTCTCATCCTTTGATAAAGGCCAACTGACAGGTGCAATTTAAATCGATCTTTCCAAGGCTTTCGATATGGTTGATCACTACCTCCTACTTGACAAGCTCTATTCTATTGGTTTAAATCAAAATGCTCTCCTCTGGTTTAATGCCTATCTTCAGGAGAGCAAGACGGGTGGAGCACTCTGCCCTCTGCGTACGTGGAGAGGAGGTGGAGAGGGTGGACTGCTTCACGTACCTCGGAGTCCACATTTCGTCAGACCTCACCTGGTCCAAAAACATCTCTCATCAGGTGGGGAAGGCCCAGCAGAGACTCTACTTCCTCCGGAAGCTGAAACAGGCTCACCTTCCTCAACACCTGCTGATCAATTTCTATCGGGCAACCATTGAGAGCCTCCTGACCTACTGCTGCACTGTGTGGTTTGCTAGCTGCACAGTGGAGAACAGGAGGGACCTGCAGCGGGTGGTGAGGATGGCGGAAAAAGTGATTGGGACCACATTACCCCCCCTCAGTGACCTATACACTGGTCGGCTCTGTAAGAAAGCCAGCTGTATCTCCAAAGACCCCACCCACCCTGGACATGTACTGTTTGCTCCCCTTCCCTCCGGAAGGAGATACAGGACAATTAAAACACACACCAACAGACTACGAAACAGCTTTTACCCACAGGCTGTCAAGTGTGTAGAACCCCCCCCCCCCAAAGGCTGAGGACACTAGCTGCTGAACCATAATTTGCACTTTATGATGATGATCCACTTATTTATTGTTCTGTGACTGAATGTTTTAATGTTTGTTTTTCACTGCAAAGAGCTGCTAAACTGTTTTTCGTTGTTTTCAATGACAATGACAATAAAGTATCTATCTATCTATCTATAATAGACGTCAGTGTGTTGTCATTCAAGGTTCTCAGTCGGACTATTTAATTGTTGAAAAGGGTGTTCCACAAGGTTCCACCTTGGGACCACTTATTTTTTCCATCTTTATCAACGACCTACCTCAAATATGCTCAAATTGTCTTGTTCATCTTTATGCTGATGACACTGTTATTTACATTTCTAACTCTGATATATTACAAATTCAGAATTCTTTACAGTTTGATTTTAATTTGGTCTAAAACTGGTTTCATAACAACAAACTTGCATTGAATAAAAAGACGTCCTGCAGCATGGTGTTTGGTACGCGACATAATCGTTCACATTACTTGGATTTGCATATTCATTTTGTTGATGGGTCACCCCTTGAGAAAGTGGATTCATTCAGATATCTTGGACTTTGGATTGACCGTGAACTCTCCTTTAAGCCCCACATTGATTTTATTATAAAACGAACATATGGTTGTCTGAGTTCACTTTATCGCTCAATTAATTGTTTTACTTTTGAAGTCAGAAAAAGAATAATTTCACAGTTGATACTACCTATTATTGATTATGCTGATATTGTCTATCAAAACATCTCTGATACTTATCTTAGGCCCCTTAATGTTGTGTATAATTCTCTTTGTAGATTAGTCTTGAGAACTCACCATTGTTTCATGTATGAATCACTTACTGTAATTGGTTGCAGCTGAAATCTAGAAGGACATTATACTGGGTTCAGTTTATTTTCAAAGGTGTTTATTTTAATGTTCTTCCTATTTGAAACAGTTTTTGGTTCCATGAAGATCTTCATATTCACTCAGACATAAATGCAACATCCCTCTTTCTTTGTCCAAAGAAGTTTCAAAGAAGTTGGAGGCAGGTCATTCCAATACAAAGCTCCATCAGACTGGAATCATCTCCCTCTTTCTCTGAGATCTACTACCTCTTTCCGCTGCTTCAGGACATCTTTATTTTCTCATCTTAAAACAACTCAATTCAAAACAATTCAAACTCAATTTATCTCAAAGCTATAGACAGAAAAGAAATCATAGAAATAGTTAACAAGTGCAAGAATAAAACATCTACTGATTTGAATGGAATCGATATGACGATAGTCAAGAAAGTCATTGACAGTATTGCAAACCCCCTAACCTACATTTGTAACTTATCATTCATAACTGGCACATTTCCACATAAAATGAAAACTGCTAAAGTTATTCCACTATATAAAACTGGGGACAAACATAATTTCACTAATTACAGGCCTGTATCTTTACTTTGCCAGTTCTCTAAAATATTGGAGAAACTGTTCATTGGAAGATTAGATAACTTCATTGACAAGCACCATTTACTGACAGACAGTCAATACGGGTTCAGAGCAAACAGATCAACAGCAATGGCATTAATGGAGCTAACAGAAGAAATAACCAGTTGTCTTGATAACAAGAAGTATGCGGTAGGAGTATTTATAGATTTAAAAAAAGCATTTGACACCATTGATCATGATATATTATTCAATAAAATGGAAAGGTATGGTATAAGAGGGGTAGTGCTGAACTGGTTGAGAAGTTATATAGGAAACAGGCAGCAGTACGTGCAAATAGGGGACTACAAATCAACATGCTCAGGTATTACTTGTGGGGTCCCGCAGGGATCAGTATTGGGTCCAAAATTGTTTATTATGTATATAAATGACATAGGTAGGGTATCAAGGACACTGAATTTAGTTTTATTTGCAGATGACACAAATATTTTTTGTTCTGGGGAAAATCTGCAGCAGCTTTTGGAGGTGGCCACAACAGAAATCAGAAAATTGCAACGGTGGTTTGACAGAAATAAATTGTCATTAAATTTGGACAAAACTAAATTTATGTTATTTGGAAACCAAAAAATAGACATACCAGGACAAATGATAATAGATGATGTGACTATTGAAAGAGTATATGTAAATAAATTTCTGGGTGTAATACTGGACCACAAAATCTGCTGGAAACCTCAGATAAATTATGTAAAAACAAAGCTGGCAAAGAGCATAGCAGTCTTAGGGAAAACAAGACACACACTGGAGCATAAATCACTGCACATTCTGTATTCTTCACTTGTATCACCATATCTGAATTACTGTGTAGAAGTTTGGGGTAACACTTATAAAAGCAACTTACAACCATTATGCATACTACAGAAGAGAGCAATCAGGATAGTAAATAATGTGGGATATAGGGAACACACGAACACACTGTTTTTGAAGTCACATGCATTGAAATTTATGGATTTGGTCAAATTTAAAACCGCAATAATTATGTTTAAAGCAAGACATAATTCACTTCCGGGCAATATTCAAAAAATGTTTTGTGACAGGGAGGGGGGTTATAATTTAAGAGGAAAATTTAATTTTAAAAAGCATTGTGTTCGTACAAAAAAGAAGAGTATGTGTATTTCAGTCTGTGGGGTGGATTTGTGGAATGGGTTAGGTGATGGGTTGAAGGGGAGCACAAATATAAATCAATTTAAAAAGCTATACAAGAAAGATATTTTTGGGAGGTACATGGTTGAAGAAGAGTTGTGTTAAAGGTTGGTTATATACTTTTTAACTGCGGATGTATTTGTGGGTTGTAAATAAATTTGGGATGCTGTTCATATATTCAACTTGGGATGTAAATAAATCTGAGATAGTTTTTATATTATATTATATTATCATTCTATGATATATGAGTTAATAGAGGAGAAGTGAGAAAGGGGTAGGGTAATATAAGTTTTTCTTCTACCTACTCCTTTTCGGACACTATAACTCTTGTTTTGTTTGTTATTATTTTGTATCTGTTTTTATTTATTATATGTTCGAAATAAAGTCTTTCATTCATTCATTCAACTCTGTATTTGCAGTGGATGTTTTCTATGTAATGCTGTTTTGTCTGTATGTGTTTTTTGTATTTGTGTCTATAGGACCCCCTCGAACATGAGATGCTACATCTCAAGGGGCTATCCTATCCTTTCAATGAATTCTGCTTAAAAGCGGTAACTTCCTTCTACGTCCACATATACTCAGATGAAGCAGATAGATCCATCCTGGTGTTAAAGCATCTGTTTAGAAATCGTTATCATTTTTTATGTCTGATAATGCGTCCATTGCAGCAGCTCTTTATTGATGTGTTAGAATATATTAAACTGTTTTATTTGGCATTAATTTATTATACTATATTAATTAATAATGTCCCCCTCCACCCTCTTTTGAGTATAAACTGACTGATGTGACTTTTTCTGTTTAGTGGAAAATGTTCTGATGACACCTTTAAACTCAGAGATGAGGGATGCAGGAGACAGTGTGGTTTCATTGTTTTCCTTAAAGCTTCAGTGGAAACTGAATGAAGCTGAATGAATGTGAATGCTGAGGAGTGAGTGAGGAGGACTTTCCTCTGGTGTCCTTGAATCATCACATTTATCTACAAACTGCAGCTGAAAGTCATTCAGAAAAGTTGTAGACAAAACCCTCCGATGCGTTCTGTGGTTTTCCTTCCTGTTTTCAGAGATCCTCGACTCGTCTGCGTCTCCGTCTCTTTCTGTCTAAACCTAAACTGAAGCTGAACTTCCTGCCTCGTACTAAACCGTCTCCCTGCTCTCTTCACGGTAAATGTAAACTGAACATTTCGGGGGTTAAACCGCACGTCGAGGAGTTCGATGAATGACGACACAGACGGCTTCGCTCTGATTCATCCGTCAAAATGGAACCTAATAACGTCTTCAGGGTGAAATCAGGGAAAAGTTCATGATTCAGCAAACTGATGTCTTAGTTTCCATCTTTCATTAACCCTTTAAACACTGTCAGCCTTTAAACCCTCATCACAGGTTCAACACGTCGATAAACTTCACTAATAAACTGATTTAAAACCTTCAGAAGAAGAAATTAATAAATAATGAACTAGAACTATCTGGTTCTTCTTCCTGTCCTGAGTCCTTTAGAGGGTCCCGAGCCTCAGGTTGGGAACCTCTTCAGTTTGTTTTTAATTAATTAACTCATTCATAATTAATTCATTAATTAATAATTGATGATTTAGTTCAGATATGTTAATGAGGGTTGTTAAAGGAATAACTACTGAATAAATACACAGACGATATTAAATATTACATGTTGGTATTTCTATAGTTTATGTGTGTTTAAAGAAGTAAAAAGCTACACACATATATACACACACATATATATATATACACACATATATACATATATATACTGTATACACACATATACACACATATACGTGCATACATACATGCATACATACATACACATATATACCTACATATACATATATACATATACACATATACACACACATTCAGTAAATATACACACATTTACGTACTTACATACACATATATACACACATATATGTAAACATATATATACACATATATACTTACATATACATATAACACATATATATATACACACACATATATACACATGTACACATATACACACACGCACACACACACACACACACACACACACACACACACACACACATATATATACATACATACATACTGTATATACGTATATATAGACACATATGCATACACATATACACATATATATATATATACATACATACACTGTATACATATATACACACATACACACACATATACATGTACTTTTCTTAAAGGATAAATACATTCTTAAAATTTACCAAATAAAATAAAAGTCATCCCCTTAAGTTTAACTTAACTTTAACTTAAGTTTAACTTTACTTTAAGTTAACTTCAGAGTCGCCTCGACTATAAAACATCACAGTTTAGTTTAAGATGTTTTAGTTTTCAACTAAATGGACAAATGAAAGAACTCTGATGTCTTTTTAGGGTCAATTGTCTGTCTACTATTATATTATATATATTTTATATTTCGCTTTTTTGAGGTTTATTTATTTATTATATCTTGTTTTTTTAGTTTTTTTACTGATGCATATTGTTGTTTGTCCTTTCCCCTTTAGTACTATCCCCTTTACTGCTGTAATACTGCAAATCTCTCTGCTGTGGGACTAATAAAGGATTATCTCATCTTCTATCATCTTATCTCACTTATCTTATCTTATCTTATCTTATCTTATCTTAAGGAGTATTCAACTATGACAGTTGGCTGTCAACATACTTTTGTGCAGGAGGTTTTTAGTGAAAACTAAACTATAAGTGTCCATAAGTATGTGGACACGGTTTGAGTCTAACTCCATGTTAATGGATGGAGCTGCAACGCTCAGGTGTCCACATACTTTAGGACATGAAATGATCCAGTTAATTTATTGTATTTTTGTGTTCTTATTGTATTTTCTATTGTGTACTTTTGTAGTAACAGTCATAGTAAGATACCTCACACACAGCCTGGCACCCTGGCACCCTGGGTGGTGGGGGGGTTGCGGTTGAGGTTGGGGTGGGGGTTGAAAAGGGAAATTTCCAAATTTCGTAGAACTTTTTGGATTTTGGTTTAAACACATCAGAGGTTTGAGACATCAGAGTTTCAGTTTCTGTCCGTCGAAGCTTTATTTAAACCACAAGATGTCAGGGATGCTCATCAGAACCACAACCAGCAGATCAACAGAGACCAGAACCTCCAGGACCTCCAGCCAGAGAACCAGATCAATAGAGACCAGAACCTCCAGACCTCCAGCAGACCAGCACCTCTCTACGGTGAGTTCATGTTTCTGATCAGATATTGTTTATTAGTTATCGATCCAGAGAGTTCATGTGAAACTAGATTTACAGACTCGTGAAACAAAACAATTCAAACTAACGAGAACATTAAATCTAATCACTTTATCACTAAACTGGGACTAAAGACCATTATAATATTCTAATACTTATTTTCATTTCATAATTTCATGATGATCTTTTTATTGGTTTAAAGTTACCTGTTTTTATGTTTTGTTTATGTTTTATGACGACAACATTCTGCAAAGTTTTTCAAATAATCAATAAGATAAAACAACATTTATAATTTTTTTTAACATATTAGTAGTAATGTGAATGTATCGTAATAACGTTAACAATGTTAATATATTAGTGATAACGTTAACAATGTTAATGTTTTAGTGATAATGTTAACAATGTTAATATATTAGTGATAACGTTAACAATATTAATGTATTAGTTATAATGTTAACAATGTTAATATATTAGTTATAATGTTAACAATGTTAATATATTAGTGATAACGTTAACAATGTTAATGTATTAGTTATAATGTTAACAATGTTAATATATTAGTTATAATGTTAACAATGTTAATATATTAGTTATAATGTTAACAATGTTAATATATTAGTTATAATGTTAACAATGTTAATATATTAGTGATAACGTTAACAATATTAATGTATTAGTTATAATGTTAACAATGTTAATATATTAGTGATAACGTTAACAATGTTAATGTATTAGTTATAATGTTAACAATGTTAATATATTAGTTATAATGTTAACAATGTTAATATATTAGTTATAATGTTAACAATGTTAATATATTAGTTATAATGTTAACAATGTTAATATATTAGTTATAATGTTAACAATATTAATGTATTAGTTATAATGTTAACAATGTTAATATATTAGTTATAATGTTAACAATGTTAATGTTTTAGTGATAATGTTAACAATGTTAATATATTAGTGATAATGTTAACAATGTTAATATATTAGTGATAACGTTAACAATGTTAATATATTAGTTATAATGTTAACAATGTTAATGTATTACTGATAATGTTAACAATGTTAATATATTAGTTATAATGTTAACAATGTTAATGTTTTACTGATAATGTTAACAATGTTAATATATTAGTTATAATGTTAACAATGTTAATATATTAGTGATAACGTTAACAATGTTAATGTATTAGTTGTTAACAGAGTAGTTGTATAGTGTGGTATTAGTACTTTACTGTAACAGAGTAGTTGTATAGTGTGGTATTAGTACTGTTACTGTGACAGAGTAGTTGTATAGTGTGGTATTAGTACTTTACTGTAACAGAGTAGTTGTATAGTGTGGTATTAGTACTTTACTGTAACAGAGTAGTTGTATAGTGTGGTATTAGTACTGTTACTGTGACAGAGTAGTTGTATAGTGTGGTATTAGTACTTTACTGTAACAGAGTAGTTGTATAGTGTGGTATTAGTACTTTACTGTAACAGAGTAGTTGTATAGTGTGGTATTAGTACTTTACTGTAACAGAGTAGTTGTATAGTGCGGTATTAGTACTTTACTGTAACAGAGTAGTTGTATAGTGTGGTATTAGTACTTTACTGTAACAGAGTAGTTGTATAGTGTGGTATTAGTACTTTACTGTAACAGAGTAGTTGTATAGTGTGGTATTAGTACTTTACTGTAACAGAGTAGTTGTATAGTGCGGTATTAGTACTTTACTGTGACGGAGTAGTTGTATAGTGTGGTATTAGTACTTTACTGTAACAGAGTAGTTGTATAGTGTGGTATTAGTACTTTTACTCCAGTAAAGGATCTGAGTACTTTCCGTAGTTTCTGCTCAGTTTTCAGACTTGATGAACAAACCGACGACAGAAACAGGTTTTAATCATCAAACTAACAGAACTCATCAACATTAAGAAGCGTCTCACTGACCTGAGAGGATTTTAACTTCCTGTCGTTTTCAGTCGAACCTAAACGTGATGTTTGTATCATCAACTGATTTAATGTTTAACTACATTTAGTAAAGTGATAAATTAGTTTACGGTAAACATGACGCTCAGCGTTCTCGTAATAAAGCGACATTATTTCCACATATATCGAGTTTCCTCGTCCGCCGCGGTCACAAACATCGAATGTCGGAGCAACAAGTGGAACTATTAGTCAGCCAATAGAAACACTGATTCAACGGTTTCATTTCAGAGCCTCCTGAGTCCTGATCTGACATCAGAGTCCTGATCTGAGATCAGAGTCCTGGTCTCAGATCAGAGTCTTAGTCTGAGATCAGTTTCACTCAAACATCATCAAGCAGCTCCACGTCATTAGTGTTGAAACTTTATATTATTAACATCATTATTATTATTACTATTATTATCATCACCATCATCATCATTATTATTATCATATGTGCAGACAGACTCTGGTGTGTTTAAGCTGCTTCACATTAATATTAATATTGATATTAATATTAATGTGTCAGTTTATTTAGACTGAAATGAAACTTCACTTGGTGGAGTCACCTCTGATCTGTCGCTCAATGTTAACAATGTTTATGTTGATATATTAGTAATAATGTTAACAATGTTGATGATGTAACTGTATTAGTAATAATGGTATTGTATTAATAATAATGTTAATAATGTTAATGTTTTAGGAAACAATTAGTAAACCTTTGATATGTTTGATCAAATTAAACGTTGTAATTTAGCATATAAAGTAAAAATCATCAGCTGTGATTCAGGACACATTTCAGTTCGATATTTAAGATGTCCTCATAAAGAGACGTAATAATTAATACATATTAATTCATATTTAATAAAATAATAACTTGTGAAAAGGTGTTGATCTCAGACAGAGTGAAGGCTTTAATTCCACATTTAGCGGGTTGTGTACCTGCATGAAGCTGCAGTGACTCACCTGGCGGAGGAGACCTGTCCTGGACCGGGTCTCTGCCTTTGTGGTTTGGATCAGACTCTCTAAGGTTTGATGACTCACTCAGGTACGAGGTCTCTATTTGGTCCTGACAGCATGCAAATCTGCTGCTCTGTGTTCCAGGTTACCTGAACGCACCTGAAGCTGCCGGCTAACACTGCACACCTGAAGCATCTCAAACCAGGACCAGAACCAGAACCAGAACCAGAACCAGAACCAGAACCAGAACCAGAACCCAAACCAAGATCACCTGAAGAACCAAGACCAGGACTCACTTCAGGTGAATGTTTTTAAAACTCAGAACGCCAGCTGGTCTTTCTGTAGAACTTCGACTAAACCTGAGGTCTGTTTCAGAACCAGGACCTGCTATAGACCAGCTGAAACAAAAACCATCAGGACCAGAACCATCAGAACCATGACACCGTCTTCAGTCTTCCTCGTCCTCCTGCACATCTGCAGCCTCCATCTGATAGCGGTCGCCATGCCGACCTGTCAGCTAGAGGGAAACATGGTCCAGTCGGCTCATCACCTGCTCAGAGATCTGGTACGACCTTTGACCTTTGACCTTCAATCAGAACGCTCTCATGTATCAATTCACACCTGAACCGTCTTTGCTGCTTCACGTCAACTCACACTTCAACTGCTCACACCTGAACCGTCTTTGCTGCTTCACGTCAACTCACACTTCAACTGCTCACACCTGAACCGTCTTTGCTGCTTCACGTCAACTCACACTTCAACTGCTCACACCTGAACCGTCTTTACTGCTTCACGTCAACTCACACTTCAACTGCTCACACCTGAACCGTCTTTGCTGCTTCACGTCAACTCACACTTCAACTGCTCACACCTGAACCGTCTTTACTGCTTCACGTCAACTCACACTTCAACTGCTCACACCTGAACCGTCTTTACTGCTTCACATCAACTCACACTTCAACTGCTCACACCTGAACCGTCTTTGCTGCTTCACGTCAACTCACACTTCCCTTACCTTTATGTCCTGTAGGGGGGGCCGTTTCCTGCCCGCTGCCTGCCGTACAACGCCAACATCTCCTTCCCAGGCTCCGCCTTCCCTGCTGCCAAAGCCAAGGTAATCCTCTCCAGCCAATCACGGGGCTGCTTTTTTTGTTTCATTTAAAATCCGGCTGATTGAAAACACTGATCTCTGATTGGTTCCCTGCAGTGCCCCCGAGTATTATGGGTAGTGGATGAGTCACTGGAGGAGGCGGGGATAATGTTTGAGGAGCGTGAGCTTCCTGTTGCCTGGGACAACCAGAAGGTCAACAAGTTCAAACACCTGCAGCAACGTCTGGAGGAGGCAGGAAGCTGTGTGAGTACCTGTCTGTCTGCACACCTGTCTGTCTGTCTGTCTGTCTGTCTATCTGTACACTTGTCTGTCTGTCTGTCTGTCTGCACACTTGTCTGTCTGTCTGTCTGTCTGTCTGTCTGTCTGTCTGTCTGTCTATCTGTACACTTGTCTGTCTGTCTGTCTGTCTGCACACTTGTCTGTCTGTCTGTCTGTCTGTCTGTCTGTCTGAACACTTGTCTGTCTGTCTGTCTGTCTGTCTGTCTGTCTGTCTGTCTGTACACTTGTCTGTCTGTCTGTCTGTCTGCACACCTGTCTGTCTGTCTGAACACTTGTTTGTCTAAACACCTGTCTGTCTCTGACCTGTCTCTCTCTCTCTCTCTCTCTCCAGTTGCCCAGTGTTGATGATTCAGGTGTTTTATCTTCTTACTTCAGTAATGTGACAGCAGTTCTGGACCAGCAGGTAAACACACAAACACACTTTGTTTTTAGGATTATGTATATATACTCTATATATACAGTATATATATAGAGTATATATAGACATATGTATAGGTCTGTCAGTCAGAGTGTGTGGACCAATCAGAGCTAAGGGGGTCTCTCTCTGTGTGTCACTCAGGACAGCGCAGGCTGTGGTTGGATGGCTCTGAAGAGAGATCTGGTCCGGATCCTCGAGGCAGCCCTGCACAAGCACCGTGCCTGCTTCAGCTGGAGACCAATACAGCACCAAAACCACACCCACTGAGGACCAAAACCACGCCCATTGAGGACAGAGACCACGCCCGTTGAGGACAGAGACCACGCCCACTGAGGAACAAAACCACGCTCACTGATGACACTGAAAATATTTATTTATTTATTGACCTAGTTTTGTATTTATTTATTCATATATTTATTTATATATTTATTAAGACAAAAAATCTATATTTATTTGATACTTCATTTCACATATTTATATTTATATTTATAAACTATGTTCCTGCCTATTTAAATCGTGTTGTTCTGTTTGTCTCAATGTTCAATTTAATCAGAATAAAGCATCTTGAAATAAAACTCTGACAGTTTGACGTTTACTTTAACACACACACACACACACACACACACACACACACACACACACACAGAGACAGTAAACATGCTGACTCGGCGGTGGAGTGACTCACTGATGATATTTTTTAGTTGAACTGTCTGACTCTCTAACCGTCTCACAGCGAGAGGGTCGCAGGTTCAAACACGAAGCTCCTCCGCGGCGTCCTCCTACAGTCCGACGACATGCAGGTTAATTGTTGACTCTAGCTAATGTTAGCCAATGCTAAGCTACACATAGATGGATACTGAGCCAAAGTCAGTTATCTGTCATAAAGTTATTAAAGTATTAAAGAGTGAAACCAGGTGAAAGGTTACTTTCACTTTCAGACACATTCAGACTGTAAACACGGTGACTCATTTTCAACATTGAAGCCTTTAACTCATAATTTTGAAGTCACTCTGACTCACAGACAAAAGTATAATTAATCCATAAATACCACGCAGATAAATCACCACCTGTTCATTCACTCTGTTATTCATACAGTTGTGACTTGAGCAGAAGGGAAGAGATAAAACAGGCCTGTCGGCACAATCAGAAAACATTCAAAACCAGACCTCGTGTATTAAATAAGTCACATTAAAATGAGTCATTCACAGTAATGGTACAATCTGTAGTTTAAACTCAAGCCTACTATATTAAACTAGGGATTAGTTAAATGAAGTAAACAGCAAGTTAAATCTGACATTCTAACAGACGAAGGTTTTATTTACCTCATGAACAATAAACTATCCTCATTCAAAGAAACCAGATACTGATGCAAGTTAGTGATCTTAACCAGAAACGGCAATGGTAAAAATCACCATTAGTGATCTGTACCAGAAACGGCAACGGTAAAAATCACCGTTAGTGATCTGTACCAGAAACGGCCCTGGTAAAAATCACCGTTAGTGATCTGTCCAGAAACGGCAACGGTAAAAATCACCGTTAGTGATCTGTACCAGAAACGGCCCGGTAAAAATCACCGTTCGGGATCTTTACCGGAAACGGCCCCGGTAAAAATCACCGGTAGTGATCTTTACCGGAAACGGCCCTAATAAAAATCACCGTTAGTGATCTGTACCAGAAACGGCCCTAATAAAAATCACCGTTAGTGGTCTTTACCGGAAACGGCCCTAATAAAAATCACCGTTAGTGATCTGTACCAGAAACGGCCCTAATAAAAATCACCATTAGTGGTCTTTACCGGAAACGGCCCTAATAAAAATCACCGTTAGTGATCTGTACCAGAAACGGCCCTAATAAAAATCACCGTTAGTGATCTGTACCAGAAACGGCACTAATAAAAATCACCGTTAGTGATCTGTACCAGAAACGGCCCTAATAAAAATCACCGTTAGTGGTCTTTACCAGAAACGGCCCTAATAAAAATCACCGTTAGTGGTCTTTACCAGAAACGGCCCGGTAAAAATCACCGTTAGTGATCTGTACCAGAAACAGCCCTAATAAAAATCACCGTTAGTGATCTTTACCAGAAAGGCCTGGTAAAAATCACCGTTAGTGGTCTTTACCGGAAACGGCCCTAATAAAAATCACCGTTAGTGGTCTTTACCGGAAATGGCCCTAATAAAAATCACCGTTAGTGATCTTTACCAGAAACGGCCGTGGTAAAAATCACCGTTAGTGATCTTTACCAGAAACGGCCCTAGTAAAAATCACCATTAGTGGTCTTTACCGGAAACGGCCCTAATAAAAATCACCGTTAGTGATCTTTACCAGAAACGGCCGTGGTAAAAATCACCGTTAGTGATCTTTACCGGAAACGGCCCTAAAAAAAATCACCATTAGTGATCTGTACCAGAAACGGCCCTAATAAAAATCACCGTTAGTGGACTTTACCGGAAACGGCCCTAATAAAAATCACCGTTAGTGATCTTTACCAGAAACGGCCCGGTAAAAATCACCGTTAGTGGTCTTTACCGGAAACGGCCCGGTAAAAATCACCATTAGTGATCTGTACCAGAAATGGCCCTAATAAAAATCACCGTTAGTGGTCTTTACCAGAAACGGCCCGGTAAAAATCACCGTTAGTGATCTGTACCAGAAACAGCCCTAATAAAAATCACCGTTAGTGATCTTTACCAGAAACGGCCCGGTAAAAATCACCATTAGTGATCTGTACCAGAAACGACCCTAATAAAAATCACCGTTAGTGATCTTTACCAGAAACGGCCCGGTAAAAATCACTGTTAGTGGTCTTTACCGGAAACGGCCCTATTAAAAATCACCGTTAGTGGTCTTTACCGGAAACGGCCCTAGTAAAAATCACCGTTAGTGATCTTTACCAGAAACGGCCCTAGTAAAAATCACCGTTAGTGGTCTTTACCGGAAACGGCCCT
Organism: Sebastes fasciatus; assembly: GCF_043250625.1. Lineage (NCBI taxonomy): Eukaryota > Metazoa > Chordata > Actinopteri > Perciformes > Sebastidae > Sebastes > Sebastes fasciatus. The sequence goes on along the minus strand of NC_133807.1, from coordinate 33,957,724 downwards.
AATAAAAATCACCGTTAGTGATCTTTACCAGAAACGGCCGTGGTAAAAATCACCGTTAGTGATCTTTACCAGAAACGGCCCTAGTAAAAATAACCGTTAGTGGTCTTTACCGGAAACGGCCCTAATAAAAATCACCGTTAGTGATCTTTACCAGAAACGGCCGTGGTAAAAATCACCGTTAGTGATCTTTACCAGAAACGGCCCTAGTAAAAATAACCGTTAGTGGTCTTTACCGGAAACGGCCCTAATAAAAATCACCGTTAGTGATCTTTACCAGAAACGGCCGTGGTAAAAATCAGCGTTAGTGATCTCTACCAGAAACGGCCCTAGTAAAAATCACCGTTAGTGGTCTTTACCGGAAACGGCCCTAATAAAAATCACCGTTAGTGATCTGTACCAGAAACGGCCCTAATAAAAATCACCGTTAGTGATCTTTACCAGAAACTGCCCTAATAAAAATCACCGTTAGTGGTCTTTACCAGAAACGGCCCGGTAAAAATCACCGTTAGTGGTCTTTACCGGAAACGGCCCGGTAAAAATCACCATTAGTGATCTGTACCAGAAATGGCCCTAATAAAAATCACCGTTAGTGGTCTTTACCAGAAACGGCCCGGTAAAAATCACCGTTAGTGATCTGTACCGGAAACGGCCCTAATAAAAATCACCGTTAGTGATCTTTACCAGAAAGGCCCGGTAAAAATCACCGTTAGTGGTCTTTACCGGAAACGGCCCTAATAAAAATCACCGTTAGTGATCTTTACCAGAAACGGCCGTGGTAAAAATCACCGTTAGTGATCTTTACCAGAAACGGCCCTAGTAAAAATCACCGTTAGTGGTCTTTACCAGAAACGGCAGTGGTAAAAATCACCGTTAGTGATCTTTACCGGAAACGGCCCTAATAAAAATCACCGTTAGTGATCTTTACCAGAAACGGCCGTGGTAAAAATCACCGTTAGTGATCTTTACCGGAATCGGCCCTAAAAAAAATCACCGTTAGTGATCTGTACCAGAAACGGCCCTAATAAAAATCACCGTTAGTGGTCTTTACCGGAAACGGCCCTAATAAAAATCACCGTTAGTGACCTGTACCAGAAACGGCCCTAATAAAAATCACCGTTAGTGATCTTTACCAGAAACGGCCCGGTAAAAATCACCGTTAGTGATCTTTACCAGAAACGGCCCGGTAAAAATCACCGTTAGTGGTCTTTACCGGAAACGGCCCTAATAAAAATCACAGTTAGTGGTCTTTACCGGAAACGGCCCTAATAAAAATCACCGTTAGTGATCTTTACCAGAAACGGCCCTAGTAAAAATCACCGTTAGTGGTCTTTACCAGAAACGGCCCTAATAAAAATCACCGTTAGTGATCTTTACCAGAAACGGCCGTGGTAAAAATCACCGTTAGTGATCTTTACCAGAAACGGCCCTAGTAAAAATCACCGTTAGTGGTCTTTACCGGAAACGGCCCTAATAAAAATCACCGTTAGTGATCTGTACCAGAAATGGCACTAATAAAAATCACCGTTAGTGGTCTTTACCAGAAACGGCCCTAGTAAAAATCACCGTTAGTGGTCTTTACCGGAAACTGCCCTAATAAAAATCACCGTTAGTGATCTGTACCAGAAACGGCACTAATAAAAATCACCGTTAGTGGTCTTTACCAGAAACGGCCCGGTAAAAATTACCGTTAGTGATCTTTACCAGAAACGGCCCGGTAAAAATCACCGTTAGTGGTCTTTACCGGAAACGGCCCGGTAAAAATCACCGTTAGTGATCTTTACCAGAAACGGCCCGGTAAAAATCACCGTTAGTGATCTTTACCAGAAACGGCCCGGTAAAAATCACCGTTAGTGGTCTTTACCGGAAACGGCCCTAATAAAAATCACCGTTAGTGGTCTCTACCGGAAACGGCCCTAATAAAAATCACCGTTAGTGATCTTTACCAGAAACGGCCCTAGTAAAAATCACCGTTAGTGGTCTTTACCAGAAACGGCCCTAATAAAAATCACCGTTAGTGATCTTTACCGGAAACGGCCCTAGTAAAAATCACCGTTAGTGATCTTTACCAGAAACGGCCCTAGTAAAAATCACCGTTAGTGGTCTTTACCGGAAACGGCCGTGGTAAAAATCACCGTTAGTGATCTTTACCAGAAACGGCCCTAGTAAAAATAACCGTTAGTGGTCTTTACCGGAAACGGCCCTAATAAAAATCACCGTTAGTGATCTTTACCAGAAACGGCCGTGGTAAAAATCACCGTTAGTGATCTCTACCAGAAACGGCCCTAGTAAAAATCACCGTTAGTGGTCTTTACCGGAAACGGCCCTAATAAAAATCACCGTTAGTGATCTGTACCAGAAACGGCCCTAATAAAAATCACCGTTAGTGATCTGTACCAGAAACGGCCCGGTAAAAATCACCGTTAGTGGTCTTTACCGGAAACGGCCCGGTAAAAATCACCATTAGTGATCTGTACCAGAAATAGCCCTAATAAAAATCACCGTTAGTGGTCTTTACCAGAAACGGCCCGGTAAAAATCACCGTTAGTGATCTGTACCGGAAACGGCCCTAATAAAAATCACCGTTAGTGATCTTTACCAGAAAGGCCCGGTAAAAATCACCGTTAGTGGTCTTTACCGGAAACGGCCCTAATAAAAATCACCGTTAGTGGTCTTTACCAGAAACGGCCCGGTAAAAATCACCATTAGTGATCTGTACCAGAAATGGCCCTAATAAAAATCACCGTTAGTGGTCTTTACCAGAAACGGCCCGGTAAAAATCACCGTTAGTGGTCTTTACCGGAAACGGCCCGGTAAAAATCACCATTAGTGATCTGTACCAGAAATGGCCCTAATAAAAATCACCGTTAGTGGTCTTTACCAGAAACGGCCCGGTAAAAATCACCGTTAGTGATCTGTACCGGAAACGACCCTAATAAAAATCACCGTTAGTGATCTTTACCAGAAAGGCCCGGTAAAAATCACCGTTAGTGGTCTTTACCGGAAACGGCCCTAATAAAAATCACCGTTAGTGATCTGTACCAGAAACGGCCCTAGTAAAAATCACCGTTAGTGATCTTTACCAGAAACGGCCCTAGTAAAAATCACCGTTAGTGATCTTTACCAGAAACGGCCGTGGTAAAAATCACCGTTAGTGATCTTTACCGGAAACGGCCCTAATAAAAATCACCGTTAGTGATCTTTACCAGAAACGGCCCTAGTAAAAATCACCGTTAGTGGTCTTTACCGGAAACGGCCCTAATAAAAATCACCGTTAGTGATCTGTACCAGAAACGGCACTAATAAAAATCACCGTTAGTGATCTGTACCAGAAACGGCCCTAATAAAAATCACCGTTAGTGATCTGTACCAGAAACGGCACTAATAAAAATCACCGTTAGTGATCTGTACCAGAAACGGCACTAATAAAAATCACCGTTAGTGGTCTTTACCGGAAACGGCCCTAATAAAAATCACCGTTAGTGGTCTTTACCGGAAACGGCCCTAATAAAAATCACCGTTAGTGATCTTTACCGGAAACGGCCCTAATAAAAATCACCGTTAGTGGTCTTTACCGGAAACGGCCCTAATAAAAATCACCGTTAGTGGTCTTTACCGGAAACGGCCCTAGTAAAAATCACCGTTAGTGGTCTTTACCGGAAACGGCCCTAATAAAAATCACCGTTAGTGATCTGTACCAGAAACGGCCCTAATAAAAATCACCGTTAGTGATCTGTACCAGAAACGGCACTAATAAAAATCAACGTTAGTGATCTTTACCAGAAACGGCCGTGGTAAAAATCACCGTTAGTGATCTTTACCAGAAACGGCCGTGGTAAAAATCACCGTTAGTGATCTTTACCAGAAACGGCCCTAGTAAAAATCACCGTTAGTGGTCTTTACCGGAAACGGCCCTAATAAAAATCACCGTTAGTGGTCTTTACCGGAAACGGCCCTAATAAAAATCACCGTTAGTGATCTGTACCAGAAACGACCCTAGTAAAAATCACCGTTAGTGGTCTTTACCGGAAACGGCCCTAATAAAAATCACCGTTAGTGGTCTTTACCGGAAACGGCCCTAATAAAAATCACCGTTAGTGATCTGTACCAGAAACGGCACTAATAAAAATCACCGTTAGTGATCTTTACCGGAAACGGCCCTAATAAAAATCACCGTTAGTGGTCTTTACCGGAAACGGCCCTAATAAAAATCACCGTTAGTGATCTGTACCAGAAACGGCCCTAAAAAAAATCACCGTTAGTGATCTGTACCAGAAACGGCACTAATAAAAATCACCGTTAGTGATCTTTACCAGAAACGGCCATGGTAAAAATCACCGTTAGTGATCTTTACCAGAAACGGCCGTGGTAAAAATCACCGTTAGTGATCTTTACCAGAAACGGCCCTAGTAAAAATCACCGTTAGTGGTCTTTACCGGAAACGGCCCTAATAAAAATCACCGTTAGTGATCTGTACCAGAAATGGCACTAATAAAAATCACCGTTAGTGGTCTTTACCAGAAACGGCCCTAGTAAAAATCACCGTTAGTGGTCTTTACCGGAAACTGCCCTAATAAAAATCACCGTTAGTGATCTGTACCAGAAACGGCACTAATAAAAATCACCGTTAGTGGTCTTTACCAGAAACGGCCCGGTAAAAATTACCGTTAGTGATCTTTACCAGAAACGGCCCGGTAAAAATCACCGTTAGTGGTCTTTACCGGAAACGGCCCGGTAAAAATCACCGTTAGTGATCTTTACCAGAAACGGCCCGGTAAAAATCACCGTTAGTGATCTTTACCAGAAACGGCCCGGTAAAAATCACCGTTAGTGGTCTTTACCGGAAACGGCCCTAATAAAAATCACCGTTAGTGGTCTCTACCGGAAACGGCCCTAATAAAAATCACCGTTAGTGATCTTTACCAGAAACGGCCCTAGTAAAAATCACCGTTAGTGGTCTTTACCAGAAACGGCCCTAATAAAAATCACCGTTAGTGATCTTTACCGGAAACGGCCCTAGTAAAAATCACCGTTAGTGATCTTTACCAGAAACGGCCCTAGTAAAAATCACCGTTAGTGGTCTTTACCGGAAACGGCCGTGGTAAAAATCACCGTTAGTGATCTTTACCAGAAACGGCCCTAGTAAAAATAACCGTTAGTGGTCTTTACCGGAAACGGCCCTAATAAAAATCACCGTTAGTGATCTTTACCAGAAACGGCCGTGGTAAAAATCACCGTTAGTGATCTCTACCAGAAACGGCCCTAGTAAAAATCACCGTTAGTGGTCTTTACCGGAAACGGCCCTAATAAAAATCACCGTTAGTGATCTGTACCAGAAACGGCCCTAATAAAAATCACCGTTAGTGATCTGTACCAGAAACGGCCCGGTAAAAATCACCGTTAGTGGTCTTTACCGGAAACGGCCCGGTAAAAATCACCATTAGTGATCTGTACCAGAAATAGCCCTAATAAAAATCACCGTTAGTGGTCTTTACCAGAAACGGCCCGGTAAAAATCACCGTTAGTGATCTGTACCGGAAACGGCCCTAATAAAAATCACCGTTAGTGATCTTTACCAGAAAGGCCCGGTAAAAATCACCGTTAGTGGTCTTTACCGGAAACGGCCCTAATAAAAATCACCGTTAGTGGTCTTTACCAGAAACGGCCCGGTAAAAATCACCATTAGTGATCTGTACCAGAAATGGCCCTAATAAAAATCACCGTTAGTGGTCTTTACCAGAAACGGCCCGGTAAAAATCACCGTTAGTGGTCTTTACCGGAAACGGCCCGGTAAAAATCACCATTAGTGATCTGTACCAGAAATGGCCCTAATAAAAATCACCGTTAGTGGTCTTTACCAGAAACGGCCCGGTAAAAATCACCGTTAGTGATCTGTACCGGAAACGACCCTAATAAAAATCACCGTTAGTGATCTTTACCAGAAAGGCCCGGTAAAAATCACCGTTAGTGGTCTTTACCGGAAACGGCCCTAATAAAAATCACCGTTAGTGATCTGTACCAGAAACGGCCCTAGTAAAAATCACCGTTAGTGATCTTTACCAGAAACGGCCCTAGTAAAAATCACCGTTAGTGATCTTTACCAGAAACGGCCGTGGTAAAAATCACCGTTAGTGATCTTTACCGGAAACGGCCCTAATAAAAATCACCGTTAGTGATCTTTACCAGAAACGGCCCTAGTAAAAATCACCGTTAGTGGTCTTTACCGGAAACGGCCCTAATAAAAATCACCGTTAGTGATCTGTACCAGAAACGGCACTAATAAAAATCACCGTTAGTGATCTGTACCAGAAACGGCCCTAATAAAAATCACCGTTAGTGATCTGTACCAGAAACGGCACTAATAAAAATCACCGTTAGTGATCTGTACCAGAAACGGCACTAATAAAAATCACCGTTAGTGGTCTTTACCGGAAACGGCCCTAATAAAAATCACCGTTAGTGGTCTTTACCGGAAACGGCCCTAATAAAAATCACCGTTAGTGATCTTTACCGGAAACGGCCCTAATAAAAATCACCGTTAGTGGTCTTTACCGGAAACGGCCCTAATAAAAATCATCGTTAGTGGTCTTTACCGGAAACGGCCCTAGTAAAAATCACCGTTAGTGGTCTTTACCGGAAACGGCCCTAATAAAAATCACCGTTAGTGATCTGTACCAGAAACGGCCCTAATAAAAATCACCGTTAGTGATCTGTACCAGAAACGGCACTAATAAAAATCAACGTTAGTGATCTTTACCAGAAACGGCCGTGGTAAAAATCACCGTTAGTGATCTTTACCAGAAACGGCCGTGGTAAAAATCACCGTTAGTGATCTTTACCAGAAACGGCCCTAGTTAAAATCACCGTTAGTGGTCTTTACCGGAAACGGCCCTAATAAAAATCACCGTTAGTGGTCTTTACCGGAAACGGCCCTAATAAAAATCACCGTTAGTGATCTGTACCAGAAACGACCCTAGTAAAAATCACCGTTAGTGGTCTTTACCGGAAACGGCCCTAATAAAAATCACCGTTAGTGGTCTTTACCGGAAACGGCCCTAATAAAAATCACCGTTAGTGATCTGTACCAGAAACGGCACTAATAAAAATCACCGTTAGTGATCTTTACCGGAAACGGCCCTAATAAAAATCACCGTTAGTGGTCTTTACCGGAAACGGCCCTAATAAAAATCACCGTTAGTGATCTGTACCAGAAACGGCCCTAAAAAAAATCACCGTTAGTGATCTGTACCAGAAACGGCACTAATAAAAATCACCGTTAGTGATCTTTACCAGAAACGGCCATGGTAAAAATCACCGTTAGTGATCTTTACCAGAAACGGCCGTGGTAAAAATCACCGTTAGTGATCTTTACCAGAAACGGCCCTAGTAAAAATCACCGTTAGTGGTCTTTACCGGAAACGGCCCTAATAAAAATCACCGTTAGTGGTCTTTACCGGAAACGGCCCTAATAAAAATCACCGTTAGTGATCTGTACCAGAAACGGCCCTAGTAAAAATCACCGTTAGTGGTCTTTACCGGAAACGGCCCTAATAAAAATCACCGTTAGTGGTCTTTACCGGAAACGGCCCTAATAAAAATCACCGTTAGTGATCTGTACCAGAAACGGCACTAATAAAAATCACCGTTAGTGATCTTTACCGGAAACGGCCCTAATAAAAATCACCGTTAGTGGTCTTTACCGGAAACGGCCCTAATAAAAATCACCGTTAGTGATCTGTACCAGAAACGGCACTAATAAAAATCACCGTTAGTGGTCTTTACCGGAAACGGCCCTAATAAAAATCACCGTTAGTGATCTGTACCAGAAACGGCCCTAATAAAAATCACCGTTAGTGGTCTTTACCGGAAACGGCCCTAATAAAAATCACCGTTAGTGATCTGTACCAGAAACGGCACTAATAAAAATCACCGTTAGTGGTCTTTACCAGAAACGGCCGTGGTAAAAATCACCGTTAGTGATCTTTACCAGAAACGGCCCTAATAAAAATCACCGTTAGTGGTCTTTACCGGAAACGGCCCTAATAAAAATCACCGTTAGTGGTCTTTACCGGAAACGGCCCTAATAAAAATCACCGTTAGTGATCTGTACCAGAAACGGCCCTAGTAAAAATCACCGTTAGTGATCTTTACCGGAAACGGCCCTAATAAAAATCACCGTTAGTGATCTGTACCAGAAACGGCCCTAGTAAAAATCACCGTTAGTGGTCTTTACCAGAAACGGCCGTGGTAAAAATCACCGTTAGTGATCTTTACCAGAAACGGCCTTAGTAAAAATCACCGTTAGTGGTCTTTACCGGAAACGGCCGTGGTAAAAATCACCGTTAGTGATCTTTACCAGAAACGGCCCTAGTAAAAATCACCGTTAGTGATCTCTACCAGAAACGGCCCTAGTAAAAATCACCGTTAGTGGTCTTTACCGGAAACGGCCCTAATAAAAATCACCGTTAGTGATCTGTACCAGAAACGGCCCTAATAAAAATCACCGTTAGTGATCTTTACCAGAAACGGCCCTAATAAAAATCACCGTTAGTGGTCTTTACCAGAAACGGCCCGGTAAAAATCACCGTTAGTGGTCTTTACCGGAAACGGCCCGGTAAAAATCACCATTAGTGATCTGTACCAGAAATGGCCCTAATAAAAATCACCGTTAGTGGTCTTTACCAGAAACGGCCCGGTAAAAATCACCTTTAGTGATCTGTACCGGAAACGGCCCTAATAAAAATCATCGTTAGTGATCTTTACCAGAAAGGCCCGGTAAAAATCACCGTTAGTGGTCTTTACCGGAAACGGCCCTAATAAAAATCACCGTTAGTGATCTGTACCAGAAACGGCCCTAATAAAAATCACCGTTAGTGATCTGTACCAGAAACGGCACTAATAAAAATCAACGTTAGTGATCTTTACCAGAAACGGCCGTGGTAAAAATCACCGTTAGTGATCTTTACCAGAAACGGCCGTGGTAAAAATCACCGTTAGTGATCTTTACCAGAAACGGCCCTAGTAAAAATCACCGTTAGTGGTCTTTACCGGAAACGGCCCTAATAAAAATCACCGTTAGTGGTCTTTACCGGAAACGGCCCTAATAAAAATCACCGTTAGTGATCTGTACCAGAAACGACCCTAGTAAAAATCACCGTTAGTGGTCTTTACCGGAAACGGCCCTAATAAAAATCACCGTTAGTGGTCTTTACCGGAAACGGCCCTAATAAAAATCACCGTTAGTGATCTGTACCAGAAACGGCACTAATAAAAATCACCGTTAGTGATCTTTACCGGAAACGGCCCTAATAAAAATCACCGTTAGTGGTCTTTACCGGAAACGGCCCTAATAAAAATCACCGTTAGTGATCTGTACCAGAAACGGCCCTAAAAAAAATCACCGTTAGTGATCTGTACCAGAAACGGCACTAATAAAAATCACCGTTAGTGATCTTTACCAGAAACGGCCATGGTAAAAATCACCGTTAGTGATCTTTACCAGAAACGGCCGTGGTAAAAATCACCGTTAGTGATCTTTACCAGAAACGGCCCTAGTAAAAATCACCGTTAGTGGTCTTTACCGGAAACGGCCCTAATAAAAATCACCGTTAGTGGTCTTTACCGGAAACGGCCCTAATAAAAATCACCGTTAGTGATCTGTACCAGAAACGGCCCTAGTAAAAATCACCGTTAGTGGTCTTTACCGGAAACGGCCCTAATAAAAATCACCGTTAGTGGTCTTTACCGGAAACGGCCCTAATAAAAATCACCGTTAGTGATCTGTACCAGAAACGGCACTAATAAAAATCACCGTTAGTGATCTTTACCGGAAACGGCCCTAATAAAAATCACCGTTAGTGGTCTTTACCGGAAACGGCCCTAATAAAAATCACCGTTAGTGATCTGTACCAGAAACGGCACTAATAAAAATCACCGTTAGTGGTCTTTACCGGAAACGGCCCTAATAAAAATCACCGTTAGTGATCTGTACCAGAAACGGCCCTAATAAAAATCACCGTTAGTGGTCTTTACCGGAAACGGCCCTAATAAAAATCACCGTTAGTGATCTGTACCAGAAACGGCACTAATAAAAATCACCGTTAGTGGTCTTTACCAGAAACGGCCGTGGTAAAAATCACCGTTAGTGATCTTTACCAGAAACGGCCCTAATAAAAATCACCGTTAGTGGTCTTTACCGGAAACGGCCCTAATAAAAATCACCGTTAGTGGTCTTTACCGGAAACGGCCCTAATAAAAATCACCGTTAGTGATCTGTACCAGAAACGGCCCTAGTAAAAATCACCGTTAGTGATCTTTACCGGAAACGGCCCTAATAAAAATCACCGTTAGTGATCTGTACCAGAAACGGCCCTAGTAAAAATCACCGTTAGTGGTCTTTACCAGAAACGGCCGTGGTAAAAATCACCGTTAGTGATCTTTACCAGAAACGGCCTTAGTAAAAATCACCGTTAGTGGTCTTTACCGGAAACGGCCGTGGTAAAAATCACCGTTAGTGATCTTTACCAGAAACGGCCCTAGTAAAAATCACCGTTAGTGATCTCTACCAGAAACGGCCCTAGTAAAAATCACCGTTAGTGGTCTTTACCGGAAACGGCCCTAATAAAAATCACCGTTAGTGATCTGTACCAGAAACGGCCCTAATAAAAATCACCGTTAGTGATCTTTACCAGAAACGGCCCTAATAAAAATCACCGTTAGTGGTCTTTACCAGAAACGGCCCGGTAAAAATCACCGTTAGTGGTCTTTACCGGAAACGGCCCGGTAAAAATCACCATTAGTGATCTGTACCAGAAATGGCCCTAATAAAAATCACCGTTAGTGGTCTTTACCAGAAACGGCCCGGTAAAAATCACCGTTAGTGATCTGTACCGGAAACGGCCCTAATAAAAATCACCGTTAGTGATCTTTACCAGAAAGGCCCGGTAAAAATCACCGTTAGTGGTCTTTACCGGAAACGGCCCTAATAAAAATCACCGTTAGTGATCTTTACCAGAAACGGCCGTGGTAAAAATCACCGTTAGTGATCTTTACCAGAAACGGCCCTAGTAAAAATCACCGTTAGTGATCTTTACCAGAAACGGCCGTGGTAAAAATCACCGTTAGTGATCTTTACCGGAAACGGCCCTAATAAAAATCACCGTTAGTGATCTTTACCAGAAACGGCCGTGGTAAAAATCACCGTTAGTGATCTTTACCGGAATCGGCCCTAAAAAAAATCACCGTTAGTGATCTGTACCAGAAACGGCCCTAATAAAAATCACCGTTAGTGGTCTTTACCGGAAACGGCCCTAATAAAAATCACCGTTAGTGGTCTTTACCGGAAACGGCCCTAATAAAAATCACCGTTAGTGATCTGTACCAGAAACGGCCCTAATAAAAATCACCGTTAGTGATCTTTACCAGAAACGGCCCGGTAAAAATCACCGTTAGTGATCTTTACCAGAAACGGCCCGGTAAAAATCACCGTTAGTGGTCTTTACCGGAAACGGCCCTAATAAAAATCACCGTTAGTGGTCTTTACCGGAAACGGCCCTAATAAAAATCACCGTTAGTGATCTTTACCAGAAACGGCCCTAGTAAAAATCACCGTTAGTGGTCTTTACCAGAAACGGCCCTAATAAAAATCACCGTTAGTGATCTTTACCAGAAACGGCCGTGGTAAAAATCACCGTTAGTGATCTTTACCAGAAACGGCCCTAGTAAAAATCACCGTTAGTGGTCTTTACCGGAAACGGCCCTAATAAAAATCACCGTTAGTGATCTGTACCAGAAATGGCACGAATAAAAATCACCGTTAGTGGTCTTTACCAGAAACGGCCCTAGTAAAAATCACCGTTAGTGGTCTTTACCGGAAACGGCCCTAATAAAAATCACCGTTAGTGATCTGTACCAGAAACGGCACTAATAAAAATCACCGTTAGTGGTCTTTACCAGAAACGGCCCGGTAAAAATTACCGTTAGTGATCTTTACCAGAAACGGCCCGGTAAAAATCACCGTTAGTGGTCTTTACCGGAAACGGCCCGGTAAAAATCACCGTTAGTGATCTTTACCAGAAACGGCCCGGTAAAAATCACCGTTAGTGATCTTTACCAGAAACGGCCCGGTAAAAATCACCGTTAGTGGTCTTTACCGGAAACGGCCATAATAAAAATCACCGTTAGTGGTCTCTACCGGAAACGGCCCTAATAAAAATCACCGTTAGTGATCTTTACCAGAAACGGCCCTAGTAAAAATCACCGTTAGTGGTCTTTACCAGAAACGGCCCTAATAAAAATCACCGTTAGTGATCTTTACCGGAAACGGCCCTAGTAAAAATCACCGTTAGTGATCTTTACCAGAAACGGCCCTAGTAAAAATCACCGTTAGTGGTCTTTACCGGAAACGGCCGTGGTAAAAATCACCGTTAGTGATCTTTACCAGAAACGGCCCTAGTAAAAATAACCGTTAGTGGTCTTTACCGGAAACGGCCCTAATAAAAATCACCGTTAGTGATCTTTACCAGAAACGGCCGTGGTAAAAATCACCGTTAGTGATCTCTACCAGAAACGGCCCTAGTAAAAATCACCGTTAGTGGTCTTTACCGGAAACGGCCCTAATAAAAATCACCGTTAGTGATCTGTACCAGAAACGGCCCTAATAAAAATTACCGTTAGTGATCTGTACCAGAAACGGCCCGGTAAAAATCACCGTTAGTGGTCTTTACCGGAAACGGCCCGGTAAAAATCACCATTAGTGATCTGTACCAGAAATAGCCCTAATAAAAATCACCGTTAGTGGTCTTTACCAGAAACGGCCCGGTAAAAATCACCGTTAGTGATCTGTACCGGAAACGGCCCTAATAAAAATCACCGTTAGTGATCTTTACCAGAAAGGCCCGGTAAAAATCACCGTTAGTGGTCTTTACCGGAAACGGCCCTAATAAAAATCACCGTTAGTGGTCTTTACCAGAAACGGCCCGGTAAAAATCACCATTAGTGATCTGTACCAGAAATGGCCCTAATAAAAATCACCGTTAGTGGTCTTTACCAGAAACGGCCCGGTAAAAATCACCGTTAGTGGTCTTTACCGGAAACGGCCCGGTAAAAATCACCATTAGTGATCTGTACCAGAAATGGCCCTAATAAAAATCACCGTTAGTGGTCTTTACCAGAAACGGCCCGGTAAAAATCACCGTTAGTGATCTGTACCGGAAACGACCCTAATAAAAATCACCGTTAGTGATCTTTACCAGAAAGGCCCGGTAAAAATCACCGTTAGTGGTCTTTACCGGAAACGGCACTAATAAAAATCACCGTTAGTGATCTTTACCAGAAACGGCCGTGGTAAAAATCACCGTTAGTGATCTTTACCAGAAACGGCCCTAGTAAAAATCACCGTTAGTGATCTTTACCAGAAACGGCCGTGGTAAAAATCACCGTTAGTGATCTTTACCGGAAACGGCCCTAATAAAAATCACCGTTAGTGATCTTTACCAGAAACGGCCCTAGTAAAAATCACCGTTAGTGGTCTTTACCGGAAACGGCCCTAATAAAAATCACCGTTAGTGATCTGTACCAGAAACGGCACTAATAAAAATCACCGTTAGTGATCTGTACCAGAAACGGCACTAATAAAAATCACCGTTAGTGATCTTTACCAGAAACGGCCCTAGTAAAAATCACCATTAGTGGTCTTTACCGGAAACGGCCCTATTAAAAATCACCGTTAGTGGTCTTTACCGGAAACGGCCCTAATAAAAATCACCGTTAGTGATCTGTACCAGAAACGGCCCTAGTAAAAATCACCGTTAGTGGTCTTTACCGGAAACGGCCCTAATAAAAATCACCGTTAGTGGTCTTTACCGGAAACGGCCCTAATAAAAATCACCGTTAGTGGTCTTTACCGGAAACGGCCCTAATAAAAATCACCGTTAGTGATCTTTACCGGAAACGGCCCTAATAAAAATCACCGTTAGTGGTCTTTACCGGAAACGGCCCTAATAAAAATCACCGTTAGTGGTCTTTACCGGAAACGGCCCTAATAAAAATCACCGTTAGTGGTCTTTACCGGAAACGGCCCTAATAAAAATCACCGTTAGTGGTCTTTACCGGAAACGGCCCTAATAAAAATCACCGTTAGTGATCTGTACCAGAAACGGCCCTAGTAAAAATCACCGTTAGTGGTCTTTACCGGAAACGGCCCTAATAAAAATCACCGTTAGTGATCTGTACCAGAAACGGCCGTGGTAAAAATCACCGTTAGTGATCTTTACCAGAAACGGCCGTGGTAAAAATCACCGTTAGTGGTCTTTACCGGAAACGGCCCTAATAAAAATCACCGTTAGTGGTCTTTACCGGAAACGGCCCTAATAAAAATCACCGTTAGTGATCTGTACTAGAAACGGCCCTAGTAAAAATCACCGTTAGTGATCTTTACCGGAAACGGCCCTAATAAAAATCACCGTTAGTGATCTGTACCAGAAACGGCCCTAGTAAAAATCACCGTTAGTGGTCTTTACCAGAAACGGCCGTGGTAAAAATCACCGTTAGTGATCTTTACCAGAAACGGCCTTAGTAAAAATCACCGTTAGTGGTCTTTACCGGAAACGGCCGTGGTAAAAATCACCGTTAGTGATCTTTACCAGAAACGGCCCTAGTAAAAATCACCGTTAGTGATCTCTACCAGAAACGGCCCTAGTAAAAATCACCGTTAGTGGTCTTTACCGGAAACGGCCCTAATAAAAATCACCGTTAGTGATCTGTACCAGAAACGGCCCTAATAAAAATCACCGTTAGTGATCTTTACCAGAAACGGCCCTAATAAAAATCACCGTTAGTGGTCTTTACCAGAAACGGCCCGGTAAAAATCACCGTTAGTGGTCTTTACCGGAAACGGCCCGGTAAAAATCACCATTAGTGATCTGTACCAGAAATGGCCCTAATAAAAATCACCGTTAGTGGTCTTTACCAGAAACGGCCCGGTAAAAATCACCGTTAGTGATCTGTACCGGAAACGGCCCTAATAAAAATCACCGTTAGTGATCTTTACCAGAAAGGCCCGGTAAAAATCACCGTTAGTGGTCTTTACCGGAAACGGCCCTAATAAAAATCACCGTTAGTGATCTTTACCAGAAACGGCCGTGGTAAAAATCACCGTTAGTGATCTTTACCAGAAACGGCCCTAGTAAAAATCACCGTTAGTGATCTTTACCAGAAACGGCCGTGGTAAAAATCACCGTTAGTGATCTTTACCGGAAACGGCCCTAATAAAAATCACCGTTAGTGATCTTTACCAGAAACGGCCGTGGTAAAAATCACCGTTAGTGATCTTTACCGGAATCGGCCCTAAAAAAAATCACCGTTAGTGATCTGTACCAGAAACGGCCCTAATAAAAATCACCGTTAGTGGTCTTTACCGGAAACGGCCCTAATAAAAATCACCGTTAGTGGTCTTTACCGGAAACGGCCCTAATAAAAATCACCGTTAGTGATCTGTACCAGAAACGGCCCTAATAAAAATCACCGTTAGTGATCTTTACCAGAAACGGCCCGGTAAAAATCACCGTTAGTGATCTTTACCAGAAACGGCCCGGTAAAAATCACCGTTAGTGGTCTTTACCGGAAACGGCCCTAATAAAAATCACCGTTAGTGGTCTTTACCGGAAACGGCCCTAATAAAAATCACCGTTAGTGATCTTTACCAGAAACGGCCCTAGTAAAAATCACCGTTAGTGGTCTTTACCAGAAACGGCCCTAATAAAAATCACCGTTAGTGATCTTTACCAGAAACGGCCGTGGTAAAAATCACCGTTAGTGATCTTTACCAGAAACGGCCCTAGTAAAAATCACCGTTAGTGGTCTTTACCGGAAACGGCCCTAATAAAAATCACCGTTAGTGATCTGTACCAGAAATGGCACGAATAAAAATCACCGTTAGTGGTCTTTACCAGAAACGGCCCTAGTAAAAATCACCGTTAGTGGTCTTTACCGGAAACGGCCCTAATAAAAATCACCGTTAGTGATCTGTACCAGAAACGGCACTAATAAAAATCACCGTTAGTGGTCTTTACCAGAAACGGCCCGGTAAAAATTACCGTTAGTGATCTTTACCAGAAACGGCCCGGTAAAAATCACCGTTAGTGGTCTTTACCGGAAACGGCCCGGTAAAAATCACCGTTAGTGATCTTTACCAGAAACGGCCCGGTAAAAATCACCGTTAGTGATCTTTACCAGAAACGGCCCGGTAAAAATCACCGTTAGTGGTCTTTACCGGAAACGGCCATAATAAAAATCACCGTTAGTGGTCTCTACCGGAAACGGCCCTAATAAAAATAACCGTTAGTGATCTTTACCAGAAACGGCCCTAGTAAAAATCACCGTTAGTGGTCTTTACCAGAAACGGCCCTAATAAAAATCACCGTTAGTGATCTTTACCGGAAACGGCCCTAGTAAAAATCACCGTTAGTGATCTTTACCAGAAACGGCCCTAGTAAAAATCACCGTTAGTGGTCTTTACCGGAAACGGCCGTGGTAAAAATCACCGTTAGTGATCTTTACCAGAAACGGCCCTAGTAAAAATAACCGTTAGTGGTCTTTACCGGAAACGGCCCTAATAAAAATCACCGTTAGTGATCTTTACCAGAAACGGCCGTGGTAAAAATCACCGTTAGTGATCTCTACCAGAAACGGCCCTAGTAAAAATCACCGTTAGTGGTCTTTACCGGAAACGGCCCTAATAAAAATCACCGTTAGTGATCTGTACCAGAAACGGCCCTAATAAAAATTACCGTTAGTGATCTGTACCAGAAACGGCCCGGTAAAAATCACCGTTAGTGGTCTTTACCGGAAACGGCCCGGTAAAAATCACCATTAGTGATCTGTACCAGAAATAGCCCTATTAAAAATCACCGTTAGTGGTCTTTACCAGAAACGGCCCGGTAAAAATCACCGTTAGTGATCTGTACCGGAAACGGCCCTAATAAAAATCACCGTTAGTGATCTTTACCAGAAAGGCCCGGTAAAAATCACCGTTAGTGGTCTTTACCGGAAACGGCCCTAATAAAAATCACCGTTAGTGGTCTTTACCAGAAACGGCCCGGTAAAAATCACCATTAGTGATCTGTACCAGAAATGGCCCTAATAAAAATCACCGTTAGTGGTCTTTACCAGAAACGGCCCGGTAAAAATCACCGTTAGTGGTCTTTACCGGAAACGGCCCGGTAAAAATCACCATTAGTGATCTGTACCAGAAATGGCCCTAATAAAAATCACCGTTAGTGGTCTTTACCAGAAACGGCCCGGTAAAAATCACCGTTAGTGATCTGTACCGGAAACGACCCTAATAAAAATCACCGTTAGTGATCTTTACCAGAAAGGCCCGGTAAAAATCACCGTTAGTGGTCTTTACCGGAAACGGCACTAATAAAAATCACCGTTAGTGATCTTTACCAGAAACGGCCGTGGTAAAAATCACCGTTAGTGATCTTTACCAGAAACGGCCCTAGTAAAAATCACCGTTAGTGATCTTTACCAGAAACGGCCGTGGTAAAAATCACCGTTAGTGATCTTTACCGGAAACGGCCCTAATAAAAATCACCGTTAGTGATCTTTACCAGAAACGGCCCTAGTAAAAATCACCGTTAGTGGTCTTTACCGGAAACGGCCCTAATAAAAATCACCGTTAGTGATCTGTACCAGAAACGGCACTAATAAAAATCACCGTTAGTGATCTGTACCAGAAACGGCACTAATAAAAATCACCGTTAGTGATCTTTACCAGAAACGGCCCTAGTAAAAATCACCATTAGTGGTCTTTACCGGAAACGGCCCTATTAAAAATCACCGTTAGTGGTCTTTACCGGAAACGGCCCTAATAAAAATCACCGTTAGTGATCTGTACCAGAAACGGCCCTAGTAAAAATCACCGTTAGTGGTCTTTACCGGAAACGGCCCTAATAAAAATCACCGTTAGTGGTCTTTACCGGTAACGGCCCTAATAAAAATCACCGTTAGTGGTCTTTACCGGAAACGGCCCTAATAAAAATCACCGTTAGTGATCTTTACCGGAAACGGCCCTAATAAAAATCACCGTTAGTGGTCTTTACCGGAAACGGCCCTAATAAAAATCACCGTTAGTGGTCTTTACCGGAAACGGCCCTAATAAAAATCACCGTTAGTGGTCTTTACCGGAAACGGCCCTAATAAAAATCACCGTTAGTGGTCTTTACCGGAAACGGCCCTAATAAAAATCACCGTTAGTGATCTGTACCAGAAACGGCCCTAGTAAAAATCACCGTTAGTGGTCTTTACCGGAAACGGCCCTAATAAAAATCACCGTTAGTGATCTGTACCAGAAACGGCCGTGGTAAAAATCACCGTTAGTGATCTTTACCAGAAACGGCCGTGGTAAAAATCACCGTTAGTGATCTTTACCAGAAACGGCCCTAGTAAAAATCACCGTTAGTGGTCTTTACCGGAAACGGCCCTAATAAAAATTACCGTTAGTGGTCTTTACCGGAAACGGCCCTAATAAAAATCACCGTTAGTGATCTGTACCAGAAACGGCCCTAGTAAAAATCACCGTTAGTGGTCTTTACCGGAAACGGCCCTAATAAAAATCACCGTTAGTGGTCTTTACCGGAAACGGCCCTAATAAAAATCACCGTTAGTGATCTGTACCAGAAACGGCACTAATAAAAATCACCGTTAGTGATCTTTACCGGAAACGGCCCTAATAAAAATCACCGTTAGTGGTCTTTACCGGAAACGGCCCTAATAAAAATCACCGTTAGTGATCTGTACCAGAAACGGCCCTAATAAAAATCACCGTTAGTGATCTGTACCAGAAACGGCACTAATAAAAATCACCGTTAGTGATCTTTACCAGAAACGGCCGTGGTAAAAATCACCGTTAGTGATCTTTACCAGAAACGGCCGTGGTAAAAATCACCGTTAGTGATCTTTACCAGAAACGGCCCTAGTAAAAATCACCGTTAGTGGTCTTTACCGGAAACGGCCCTAATAAAAATCACCGTTAGTGGTCTTTACCGGAAACGGCCCTAATAAAAATCACCGTTAGTGATCTGTACCAGAAACGGCCCTAGTAAAAATCACCGTTAGTGGTCTTTACCGGAAACGGCCCTAATAAAAATCACCGTTAGTGGTCTTTACCGGAAACGGCCCTAATAAAAATCACCGTTAGTGATCTGTACCAGAAACGGCACTAATAAAAATCACCGTTAGTGATCTTTACCGGAAACGGCCCTAATAAAAATCACCGTTAGTGGTCTTTACCGGAAACGGCCCTAATAAAAATCACCGTTAGTGATCTGTACCAGAAACGGCACTAATAAAAATCACCGTTAGTGGTCTTTACCGGAAACGGCCCTAATAAAAATCACCGTTAGTGATCTGTACCAGAAACGGCCCTAATAAAAATCACCGTTAGTGGTCTTTACCGGAAACGGCCCTAATAAAAATCACCGTTAGTGATCTGTACCAGAAACGGCACTAATAAAAATCACCGTTAGTGATCTTTACCAGAAACGGCCGAGGTAAAAATCACCGTTAGTGATCTTTACCAGAAACGGCCCTAATAAAAATCACCGTTAGTGGTCTTTACCGGAAACGGCCCTAATAAAAATCACCGTTAGTGGTCTTTACCGGAAACGGCCCTAATAAAAATCACCGTTAGTGATCTGTACCAGAAACGGCCCTAGTAAAAATCACCGTTAGTGATCTTTACCGGAAACGGCCCTAATAAAAATCACCGTTAGTGATCTGTACCAGAAACGGCCCTAGTAAAAATCACCGTTAGTGGTCTTTACCAGAAACGGCCGTGGTAAAAATCACCGTTAGTGATCTTTACCAGAAACGGCCTTAGTAAAAATCACCGTTAGTGGTCTTTACCGGAAACGGCCGTGGTAAAAATCACCGTTAGTGATCTTTACCAGAAACGGCCCTAGTAAAAATCACTGTTAGTGATCTGTACCAGAAACGGCCCTAGTAAAAATCACCGTTAGTGATCTTTACCAGAAAGGCCCGGTAAAAATCACCGTTAGTGGTCTTTACCGGAAACGGCCCTAATAAAAATCACCGTTAGTGGTCTTTACCAGAAACGGCCCGGTAAAAATAACCATTAGTGATCTGTACCAGAAATGGCCCTAATAAAAATAACCGTTAGTGGTCTTTACCAGAAACGGCCCGGTAAAAATCACCGTTAGTGGTCTTTACCGGAAACGGCCCGGTAAAAATCACCATTAGTGATCTGTACCAGAAATGGCCCTAATAAAAATCACCGTTAGTGGTCTTTACCAGAAACGGCCCGGTAAAAATCACCGTTAGTGATCTGTACCGGAAACGACCCTAATAAAAATCACCGTTAGTGATCTTTACCAGAAAGGCCCGGTAAAAATCACCGTTAGTGGTCTTTACCGGAAACGGCCCTAATAAAAATCACCGTTAGTGATCTTTACCAGAAACGGCCGTGGTAAAAATCACCGTTAGTGATCTTTACCAGAAACGGCCCTAGTAAAAATCACCGTTAGTGATCTTTACCAGAAACGGCCGTGGTAAAAATCACCGTTAGTGATCTTTACCGGAAACGGCCCTAATAAAAATCACCATTAGTGATCTGTACCAGAAATGGCCCTAATAAAAATCACCGTTAGTGGTCTTTACCAGAAACGGCCCGGTAAAAATCACCGTTAGTGGTCTTTACCGGAAACGGCCCGGTAAAAATCACCATTAGTGATCTGTACCAGAAATGGCCCTAATAAAAATCACCGTTAGTGGTCTTTACCAGAAACGGCCCGGTAAAAATCACCGTTAGTGATCTGTACCGGAAACGACCCTAATAAAAATCACCGTTAGTGATCTTTACCAGAAAGGCCCGGTAAAAATCACCGTTAGTGGTCTTTACCGGAAACGGCCCTAATAAAAATCACCGTTAGTGATCTTTACCAGAAACGGCCGTGGTAAAAATCACCGTTAGTGATCTTTACCAGAAACGGCCCTAGTAAAAATCACCGTTAGTGATCTTTACCAGAAAAGGCCGTGGTAAAAATCACCGTTAGTGATCTTTACCGGAAACGGCCCTAATAAAAATCACCGTTAGTGATCTTTACCAGAAACGGCCCTAGTAAAAATCACCGTTAGTGGTCTTTACCGGAAACGGCCCTAATAAAAATCACCGTTAGTGATCTGTACCAGAAACGGCACTAATAAAAATCACCGTTAGTGATCTGTACCAGAAACGGCACTAATAAAAATAACCGTTAGTGGTCTTTACCGGAAACGGCCCTAATAAAAATCACCGTTAGTGATCTTTACCAGAAACGGCCGTGGTAAAAATCACCGTTAGTGATCTCTACCAGAAACGGCCCTAGTAAAAATCACCGTTAGTGGTCTTTACCGGAAACGGCCCTAATAAAAATCACCGTTAGTGATCTGTACCAGAAACGGCCCTAATAAAAATTACCGTTAGTGATCTGTACCAGAAACGGCCCGGTAAAAATCACCGTTAGTGGTCTTTACCGGAAACGGCCCGGTAAAAATCACCATTAGTGATCTGTACCAGAAATAGCCCTAATAAAAATCACCGTTAGTGGTCTTTACCAGAAACGGCCCGGTAAAAATCACCGTTAGTGATCTGTACCGGAAACGGCCCTAATAAAAATCACCGTTAGTGATCTTTACCAGAAAGGCCCGGTAAAAATCACCGTTAGTGGTCTTTACCGGAAACGGCCCTAATAAAAATCACCGTTAGTGGTCTTTACCAGAAACGGCCCGGTAAAAATCACCATTAGTGATCTGTACCAGAAATGGCCCTAATAAAAATCACCGTTAGTGGTCTTTACCAGAAACGGCCCGGTAAAAATCACCGTTAGTGGTCTTTACCGGAAACGGCCCGGTAAAAATCACCATTAGTGATCTGTACCAGAAATGGCCCTAATAAAAATCACCGTTAGTGGTCTTTACCAGAAACGGCCCGGTAAAAATCACCGTTAGTGATCTGTACCGGAAACGACCCTAATAAAAATCACCGTTAGTGATCTTTACCAGAAAGGCCCGGTAAAAATCACCGTTAGTGGTCTTTACCGGAAACGGCACTAATAAAAATCACCGTTAGTGATCTTTACCAGAAACGGCCGTGGTAAAAATCACCGTTAGTGATCTTTACCAGAAACGGCCCTAGTAAAAATCACCGTTAGTGATCTTTACCAGAAACGGCCGTGGTAAAAATCACCGTTAGTGATCTTTACCGGAAACGGCCCTAATAAAAATCACCGTTAGTGATCTTTACCAGAAACGGCCCTAGTAAAAATCACCGTTAGTGGTCTTTACCGGAAACGGCCCTAATAAAAATCACCGTTAGTGATCTGTACCAGAAACGGCACTAATAAAAATCACCGTTAGTGATCTGTACCAGAAACGGCACTAATAAAAATCACCGTTAGTGATCTTTACCAGAAACGGCCCTAGTAAAAATCACCATTAGTGGTCTTTACCGGAAACGGCCCTATTAAAAATCACCGTTAGTGGTCTTTACCGGAAACGGCCCTAATAAAAATCACCGTTAGTGATCTGTACCAGAAACGGCCCTAGTAAAAATCACCGTTAGTGGTCTTTACCGGAAACGGCCCTAATAAAAATCACCGTTAGTGGTCTTTACCGGAAACGGCCCTAATAAAAATCACCGTTAGTGGTCTTTACCGGAAACGGCCCTAATAAAAATCACCGTTAGTGATCTTTACCGGAAACGGCCCTAATAAAAATCACCGTTAGTGGTCTTTACCGGAAACGGCCCTAATAAAAATCACCGTTAGTGGTCTTTACCGGAAACGGCCCTAATAAAAATCACCGTTAGTGGTCTTTACCGGAAACGGCCCTAATAAAAATCACCGTTAGTGGTCTTTACCGGAAACGGCCCTAATAAAAATCACCGTTAGTGATCTGTACCAGAAACGGCCCTAGTAAAAATCACCGTTAGTGGTCTTTACCGGAAACGGCCCTAATAAAAATCACCGTTAGTGATCTGTACCAGTAACGGCCGTGGTAAAAATCACCGTTAGTGATCTTTACCAGAAACGGCCGTGGTAAAAATCACCGTTAGTGATCTTTACCAGAAACGGCCCTAGTAAAAATCACCGTTAGTGGTCTTTACCGGAAACGGCCCTAATAAAAATTACCGTTAGTGGTCTTTACCGGAAACGGCCCTAATAAAAATCACCGTTAGTGATCTGTACCAGAAACGGCCCTAGTAAAAATCACCGTTAGTGGTCTTTACCGGAAACGGCCCTAATAAAAATCACCGTTAGTGGTCTTTACCGGAAACGGCCCTAATAAAAATCACCGTTAGTGATCTGTACCAGAAACGGCACTAATAAAAATCACCGTTAGTGATCTTTACCGGAAACGGCCCTAATAAAAATCACCGTTAGTGGTCTTTACCGGAAACGGCCCTAATAAAAATCACCGTTAGTGATCTGTACCAGAAACGGCCCTAATAAAAATCACCGTTAGTGATCTGTACCAGAAACGGCACTAATAAAAATCACCGTTAGTGATCTTTACCAGAAACGGCCGTGGTAAAAATCACCGTTAGTGATCTTTACCAGAAACGGCCGTGGTAAAAATCACCGTTAGTGATCTTTACCAGAAACGGCCCTAGTAAAAATCACCGTTAGTGGTCTTTACCGGAAACGGCCCTAATAAAAATCACCGTTAGTGGTCTTTACCGGAAACGGCCCTAATAAAAATCACCGTTAGTGATCTGTACCAGAAACGGCCCTAGTAAAAATCACCGTTAGTGGTCTTTACCGGAAACGGCCCTAATAAAAATCACCGTTAGTGGTCTTTACCGGAAACGGCCCTAATAAAAATCACCGTTAGTGATCTGTACCAGAAACGGCACTAATAAAAATCACCGTTAGTGATCTTTACCGGAAACGGCCCTAATAAAAATCACCGTTAGTGGTCTTTACCGGAAACGGCCCTAATAAAAATCACCGTTAGTGATCTGTACCAGAAACGGCACTAATAAAAATCACCGTTAGTGGTCTTTACCGGAAACGGCCCTAATAAAAATCACCGTTAGTGATCTGTACCAGAAACGGCCCTAATAAAAATCACCGTTAGTGGTCTTTACCGGAAACGGCCCTAATAAAAATCACCGTTAGTGATCTGTACCAGAAACGGCACTAATAAAAATCACCGTTAGTGATCTTTACCAGAAACGGCCGAGGTAAAAATCACCGTTAGTGATCTTTACCAGAAACGGCCCTAATAAAAATCACCGTTAGTGGTCTTTACCGGAAACGGCCCTAATAAAAATCACCGTTAGTGGTCTTTACCAGAAACGGCCCGGTAAAAATTACCGTTAGTGATCTTTACCAGAAACGGCCCGGTAAAAATCACCGTTAGTGGTCTTTACCGGAAACGGCCCGGTAAAAATCACCGTTAGTGATCTTTACCAGAAACGGCCCGGTAAAAATCACCGTTAGTGATCTTTACCAGAAACGGCCCGGTAAAAATCACCGTTAGTGGTCTTTACCGGAAACGGCCATAATAAAAATCACCGTTAGTGGTCTCTACCGGAAACGGCCCTAATAAAAATCACCGTTAGTGATCTTTACCAGAAACGGCCCTAGTAAAAATCACCGTTAGTGGTCTTTACCAGAAACGGCCCTAATAAAAATCACCGTTAGTGATCTTTACCGGAAACGGCCCTAGTAAAAATCACCGTTAGTGATCTTTACCAGAAACGGCCCTAGTAAAAATCACCGTTAGTGGTCTTTACCGGAAACGGCCGTGGTAAAAATCACCGTTAGTGATCTTTACCAGAAACGGCCCTAGTAAAAATAACCGTTAGTGGTCTTTACCGGAAACGGCCCTAATAAAAATCACCGTTAGTGATCTTTACCAGAAACGGCCGTGGTAAAAATCACCGTTAGTGATCTCTACCAGAAACGGCCCTAGTAAAAATCACCGTTAGTGGTCTTTACCGGAAACGGCCCTAATAAAAATCACCGTTAGTGATCTGTACCAGAAACGGCCCTAATAAAAATTACCGTTAGTGATCTGTACCAGAAACGGCCCGGTAAAAATCACCGTTAGTGGTCTTTACCGGAAACGGCCCGGTAAAAATCACCATTAGTGATCTGTACCAGAAATAGCCCTAATAAAAATCACCGTTAGTGGTCTTTACCAGAAACGGCCCGGTAAAAATCACCGTTAGTGATCTGTACCGGAAACGGCCCTAATAAAAATCACCGTTAGTGATCTTTACCAGAAAGGCCCGGTAAAAATCACCGTTAGTGGTCTTTACCGGAAACGGCCCTAATAAAAATCACCGTTAGTGGTCTTTACCAGAAACGGCCCGGTAAAAATCACCGTTAGTGGTCTTTACCGGAAACGGCCCGGTAAAAATCACCATTAGTGATCTGTACCAGAAATGGCCCTAATAAAAATCACCGTTAGTGGTCTTTACCAGAAACGGCCCGGTAAAAATCACCGTTAGTGATCTGTACCGGAAACGACCCTAATAAAAATCACCGTTAGTGATCTTTACCAGAAAGGCCCGGTAAAAATCACCGTTAGTGGTCTTTACCGGAAACGGCACTAATAAAAATCACCGTTAGTGATCTTTACCAGAAACGGCCGTGGTAAAAATCACCGTTAGTGATCTTTACCAGAAACGGCCCTAGTAAAAATCACCGTTAGTGATCTTTACCAGAAACGGCCGTGGTAAAAATCACCGTTAGTGATCTTTACCGGAAACGGCCCTAATAAAAATCACCGTTAGTGATCTTTACCAGAAACGGCCCTAGTAAAAATCACCGTTAGTGGTCTTTACCGGAAACGGCCCTAATAAAAATCACCGTTAGTGATCTGTACCAGAAACGGCACTAATAAAAATCACCGTTAGTGATCTGTACCAGAAACGGCACTAATAAAAATCACCGTTAGTGATCTTTACCAGAAACGGCCCTAGTAAAAATCACCATTAGTGGTCTTTACCGGAAACGGCCCTATTAAAAATCACCGTTAGTGGTCTTTACCGGAAACGGCCCTAATAAAAATCACCGTTAGTGATCTGTACCAGAAACGGCCCTAGTAAAAATCACCGTTAGTGGTCTTTACCGGAAACGGCCCTAATAAAAATCACCGTTAGTGGTCTTTACCGGAAACGGCCCTAATAAAAATCACCGTTAGTGGTCTTTACCGGAAACGGCCCTAATAAAAATCACCGTTAGTGATCTTTACCGGAAACGGCCCTAATAAAAATCACCGTTAGTGGTCTTTACCGGAAACGGCCCTAATAAAAATCACCGTTAGTGGTCTTTACCGGAAACGGCCCTAATAAAAATCACCGTTAGTGGTCTTTACCGGAAACGGCCCTAATAAAAATCACCGTTAGTGGTCTTTACCGGAAACGGCCCTAATAAAAATCACCGTTAGTGATCTGTACCAGAAACGGCCCTAGTAAAAATCACCGTTAGTGGTCTTTACCGGAAACGGCCCTAATAAAAATCACCGTTAGTGATCTGTACCAGAAACGGCCGTGGTAAAAATCACCGTTAGTGATCTTTACCAGAAACGGCCGTGGTAAAAATCACCGTTAGTGGTCTTTACCGGAAACGGCCCTAATAAAAATCACCGTTAGTGGTCTTTACCGGAAACGGCCCTAATAAAAATCACCGTTAGTGATCTGTACTAGAAACGGCCCTAGTAAAAATCACCGTTAGTGATCTTTACCGGAAACGGCCCTAATAAAAATCACCGTTAGTGATCTGTACCAGAAACGGCCCTAGTAAAAATCACCGTTAGTGGTCTTTACCAGAAACGGCCGTGGTAAAAATCACCGTTAGTGATCTTTACCAGAAACGGCCTTAGTAAAAATCACCGTTAGTGGTCTTTACCGGAAACGGCCGTGGTAAAAATCACCGTTAGTGATCTTTACCAGAAACGGCCCTAGTAAAAATCACCGTTAGTGATCTCTACCAGAAACGGCCCTAGTAAAAATCACCGTTAGTGGTCTTTACCGGAAACGGCCCTAATAAAAATCACCGTTAGTGATCTGTACCAGAAACGGCCCTAATAAAAATCACCGTTAGTGATCTTTACCAGAAACGGCCCTAATAAAAATCACCGTTAGTGGTCTTTACCAGAAACGGCCCGGTAAAAATCACCGTTAGTGGTCTTTACCGGAAACGGCCCGGTAAAAATCACCATTAGTGATCTGTACCAGAAATGGCCCTAATAAAAATCACCGTTAGTGGTCTTTACCAGAAACGGCCCGGTAAAAATCACCGTTAGTGATCTGTACCGGAAACGGCCCTAATAAAAATCACCGTTAGTGATCTTTACCAGAAAGGCCCGGTAAAAATCACCGTTAGTGGTCTTTACCGGAAACGGCCCTAATAAAAATCACCGTTAGTGATCTTTACCAGAAACGGCCGTGGTAAAAATCACCGTTAGTGATCTTTACCAGAAACGGCCCTAGTAAAAATCACCGTTAGTGATCTTTACCAGAAACGGCCGTGGTAAAAATCACCGTTAGTGATCTTTACCGGAAACGGCCCTAATAAAAATCACCGTTAGTGATCTTTACCAGAAACGGCCGTGGTAAAAATCACCGTTAGTGATCTTTACCGGAATCGGCCCTAAAAAAAATCACCGTTAGTGATCTGTACCAGAAACGGCCCTAATAAAAATCACCGTTAGTGGTCTTTACCGGAAACGGCCCTAATAAAAATCACCGTTAGTGGTCTTTACCGGAAACGGCCCTAATAAAAATCACCGTTAGTGATCTGTACCAGAAACGGCCCTAATAAAAATCACCGTTAGTGATCTTTACCAGAAACGGCCCGGTAAAAATCACCGTTAGTGATCTTTACCAGAAACGGCCCGGTAAAAATCACCGTTAGTGGTCTTTACCGGAAACGGCCCTAATAAAAATCACCGTTAGTGGTCTTTACCGGAAACGGCCCTAATAAAAATCACCGTTAGTGATCTTTACCAGAAACGGCCCTAGTAAAAATCACCGTTAGTGGTCTTTACCAGAAACGGCCCTAATAAAAATCACCGTTAGTGATCTTTACCAGAAACGGCCGTGGTAAAAATCACCGTTAGTGATCTTTACCAGAAACGGCCCTAGTAAAAATCACCGTTAGTGGTCTTTACCGGAAACGGCCCTAATAAAAATCACCGTTAGTGATCTGTACCAGAAATGGCACGAATAAAAATCACCGTTAGTGGTCTTTACCAGAAACGGCCCTAGTAAAAATCACCGTTAGTGGTCTTTACCGGAAACGGCCCTAATAAAAATCACCGTTAGTGATCTGTACCAGAAACGGCACTAATAAAAATCACCGTTAGTGGTCTTTACCAGAAACGGCCCGGTAAAAATTACCGTTAGTGATCTTTACCAGAAACGGCCCGGTAAAAATCACCGTTAGTGGTCTTTACCGGAAACGGCCCGGTAAAAATCACCGTTAGTGATCTTTACCAGAAACGGCCCGGTAAAAATCACCGTTATTGATCTTTACCAGAAACGTTCCGGTAAAAATCACCGTTAGTGGTCTTTACCGGAAACGGCCATAATAAAAATCACCGTTAGTGGTCTCTACCGGAAACGGCCCTAATAAAAATAACCGTTAGTGATCTTTACCAGAAACGGCCCTAGTAAAAATCACCGTTAGTGGTCTTTACCAGAAACGGCCCTAATAAAAATCACCGTTAGTGATCTTTACCGGAAACGGCCCTAGTAAAAATCACCGTTAGTGATCTTTACCAGAAACGGCCCTAGTAAAAATCACCGTTAGTGGTCTTTACCGGAAACGGCCGTGGTAAAAATCACCGTTAGTGATCTTTACCAGAAACGGCCCTAGTAAAAATAACCGTTAGTGGTCTTTACCGGAAACGGCCCTAATAAAAATCACCGTTAGTGATCTTTACCAGAAACGGCCGTGGTAAAAATCACCGTTAGTGATCTCTACCAGAAACGGCCCTAGTAAAAATCACCGTTAGTGGTCTTTACCGGAAACGGCCCTAATAAAAATCACCGTTAGTGATCTGTACCAGAAACGGCCCTAATAAAAATTACCGTTAGTGATCTGTACCAGAAACGGCCCGGTAAAAATCACCGTTAGTGGTCTTTACCGGAAACGGCCCGGTAAAAATCACCATTAGTGATCTGTACCAGAAATAGCCCTATTAAAAATCACCGTTAGTGGTCTTTACCAGAAACGGCCCGGTAAAAATCACCGTTAGTGATCTGTACCGGAAACGGCCCTAATAAAAATCACCGTTAGTGATCTTTACCAGAAAGGCCCGGTAAAAATCACCGTTAGTGGTCTTTACCGGAAACGGCCCTAATAAAAATCACCGTTAGTGGTCTTTACCAGAAACGGCCCGGTAAAAATCACCATTAGTGATCTGTACCAGAAATGGCCCTAATAAAAATCACCGTTAGTGGTCTTTACCAGAAACGGCCCGGTAAAAATCACCGTTAGTGGTCTTTACCGGAAACGGCCCGGTAAAAATCACCATTAGTGATCTGTACCAGAAATGGCCCTAATAAAAATCACCGTTAGTGGTCTTTACCAGAAACGGCCCGGTAAAAATCACCGTTAGTGATCTGTACCGGAAACGACCCTAATAAAAATCACCGTTAGTGATCTTTACCAGAAAGGCCCGGTAAAAATCACCGTTAGTGGTCTTTACCGGAAACGGCACTAATAAAAATCACCGTTAGTGATCTTTACCAGAAACGGCCGTGGTAAAAATCACCGTTAGTGATCTTTACCAGAAACGGCCCTAGTAAAAATCACCGTTAGTGATCTTTACCAGAAACGGCCGTGGTAAAAATCACCGTTAGTGATCTTTACCGGAAACGGCCCTAATAAAAATCACCGTTAGTGATCTTTACCAGAAACGGCCCTAGTAAAAATCACCGTTAGTGGTCTTTACCGGAAACGGCCCTAATAAAAATCACCGTTAGTGATCTGTACCAGAAACGGCACTAATAAAAATCACCGTTAGTGATCTGTACCAGAAACGGCACTAATAAAAATCACCGTTAGTGATCTTTACCAGAAACGGCCCTAGTAAAAATCACCATTAGTGGTCTTTACCGGAAACGGCCCTATTAAAAATCACCGTTAGTGGTCTTTACCGGAAACGGCCCTAATAAAAATCACCGTTAGTGATCTGTACCAGAAACGGCCCTAGTAAAAATCACCGTTAGTGGTCTTTACCGGAAACGGCCCTAATAAAAATCACCGTTAGTGGTCTTTACCGGTAACGGCCCTAATAAAAATCACCGTTAGTGGTCTTTACCGGAAACGGCCCTAATAAAAATCACCGTTAGTGATCTTTACCGGAAACGGCCCTAATAAAAATCACCGTTAGTGGTCTTTACCGGAAACGGCCCTAATAAAAATCACCGTTAGTGGTCTTTACCGGAAACGGCCCTAATAAAAATCACCGTTAGTGGTCTTTACCGGAAACGGCCCTAATAAAAATCACCGTTAGTGGTCTTTACCGGAAACGGCCCTAATAAAAATCACCGTTAGTGATCTGTACCAGAAACGGCCCTAGTAAAAATCACCGTTAGTGGTCTTTACCGGAAACGGCCCTAATAAAAATCACCGTTAGTGATCTGTACCAGAAACGGCCGTGGTAAAAATCACCGTTAGTGATCTTTACCAGAAACGGCCGTGGTAAAAATCACCGTTAGTGATCTTTACCAGAAACGGCCCTAGTAAAAATCACCGTTAGTGGTCTTTACCGGAAACGGCCCTAATAAAAATTACCGTTAGTGGTCTTTACCGGAAACGGCCCTAATAAAAATCACCGTTAGTGATCTGTACCAGAAACGGCCCTAGTAAAAATCACCGTTAGTGGTCTTTACCGGAAACGGCCCTAATAAAAATCACCGTTAGTGGTCTTTACCGGAAACGGCCCTAATAAAAATCACCGTTAGTGATCTGTACCAGAAACGGCACTAATAAAAATCACCGTTAGTGATCTTTACCGGAAACGGCCCTAATAAAAATCACCGTTAGTGGTCTTTACCGGAAACGGCCCTAATAAAAATCACCGTTAGTGATCTGTACCAGAAACGGCCCTAATAAAAATCACCGTTAGTGATCTGTACCAGAAACGGCACTAATAAAAATCACCGTTAGTGATCTTTACCAGAAACGGCCGTGGTAAAAATCACCGTTAGTGATCTTTACCAGAAACGGCCGTGGTAAAAATCACCGTTAGTGATCTTTACCAGAAACGGCCCTAGTAAAAATCACCGTTAGTGGTCTTTACCGGAAACGGCCCTAATAAAAATCACCGTTAGTGGTCTTTACCGGAAACGGCCCTAATAAAAATCACCGTTAGTGATCTGTACCAGAAACGGCCCTAGTAAAAATCACCGTTAGTGGTCTTTACCGGAAACGGCCCTAATAAAAATCACCGTTAGTGGTCTTTACCGGAAACGGCCCTAATAAAAATCACCGTTAGTGATCTGTACCAGAAACGGCACTAATAAAAATCACCGTTAGTGATCTTTACCGGAAACGGCCCTAATAAAAATCACCGTTAGTGGTCTTTACCGGAAACGGCCCTAATAAAAATCACCGTTAGTGATCTGTACCAGAAACGGCACTAATAAAAATCACCGTTAGTGGTCTTTACCGGAAACGGCCCTAATAAAAATCACCGTTAGTGATCTGTACCAGAAACGGCCCTAATAAAAATCACCGTTAGTGGTCTTTACCGGAAACGGCCCTAATAAAAATCACCGTTAGTGATCTGTACCAGAAACGGCACTAATAAAAATCACCGTTAGTGATCTTTACCAGAAACGGCCGAGGTAAAAATCACCGTTAGTGATCTTTACCAGAAACGGCCCTAATAAAAATCACCGTTAGTGGTCTTTACCGGAAACGGCCCTAATAAAAATCACCGTTAGTGGTCTTTACCGGAAACGGCCCTAATAAAAATCACCGTTAGTGATCTGTACCAGAAACGGCCCTAGTAAAAATCACCGTTAGTGATCTTTACCGGAAACGGCCCTAATAAAAATCACCGTTAGTGATCTGTACCAGAAACGGCCCTAGTAAAAATCACCGTTAGTGGTCTTTACCAGAAACGGCCGTGGTAAAAATCACCGTTAGTGATCTTTACCAGAAACGGCCTTAGTAAAAATCACCGTTAGTGGTCTTTACCGGAAACGGCCGTGGTAAAAATCACCGTTAGTGATCTTTACCAGAAACGGCCCTAGTAAAAATCACTGTTAGTGATCTGTACCAGAAACGGCCCTAGTAAAAATCACCGTTAGTGATCTTTACCAGAAAGGCCCGGTAAAAATCACCGTTAGTGGTCTTTACCGGAAACGGCCCTAATAAAAATCACCGTTAGTGGTCTTTACCAGAAACGGCCCGGTAAAAATAACCATTAGTGATCTGTACCAGAAATGGCCCTAATAAAAATAACCGTTAGTGGTCTTTACCAGAAACGGCCCGGTAAAAATCACCGTTAGTGGTCTTTACCGGAAACGGCCCGGTAAAAATCACCATTAGTGATCTGTACCAGAAATGGCCCTAATAAAAATCACCGTTAGTGGTCTTTACCAGAAACGGCCCGGTAAAAATCACCGTTAGTGATCTGTACCGGAAACGACCCTAATAAAAATCACCGTTAGTGATCTTTACCAGAAAGGCCCGGTAAAAATCACCGTTAGTGGTCTTTACCGGAAACGGCCCTAATAAAAATCACCGTTAGTGATCTTTACCAGAAACGGCCGTGGTAAAAATCACCGTTAGTGATCTTTACCAGAAACGGCCCTAGTAAAAATCACCGTTAGTGATCTTTACCAGAAACGGCCGTGGTAAAAATCACCGTTAGTGATCTTTACCGGAAACGGCCCTAATAAAAATCACCATTAGTGATCTGTACCAGAAATGGCCCTAATAAAAATCACCGTTAGTGGTCTTTACCAGAAACGGCCCGGTAAAA
The DNA here is from genome assembly GCF_043250625.1 of Sebastes fasciatus. Lineage (NCBI taxonomy): Eukaryota > Metazoa > Chordata > Actinopteri > Perciformes > Sebastidae > Sebastes > Sebastes fasciatus. The sequence goes on along the minus strand of NC_133807.1, from coordinate 33,924,709 downwards.
ATCACCGTTAGTGGTCTTTACCGGAAACGGCCCGGTAAAAATCACCATTAGTGATCTGTACCAGAAATGGCCCTAATAAAAATCACCGTTAGTGGTCTTTACCAGAAACGGCCCGGTAAAAATCACCGTTAGTGATCTGTACCGGAAACGACCCTAATAAAAATCACCGTTAGTGATCTTTACCAGAAAGGCCCGGTAAAAATCACCGTTAGTGGTCTTTACCGGAAACGGCCCTAATAAAAATCACCGTTAGTGATCTTTACCAGAAACGGCCGTGGTAAAAATCACCGTTAGTGATCTTTACCAGAAACGGCCCTAGTAAAAATCACCGTTAGTGATCTTTACCAGAAAAGGCCGTGGTAAAAATCACCGTTAGTGATCTTTACCGGAAACGGCCCTAATAAAAATCACCGTTAGTGATCTTTACCAGAAACGGCCCTAGTAAAAATCACCGTTAGTGGTCTTTACCGGAAACGGCCCTAATAAAAATCACCGTTAGTGATCTGTACCAGAAACGGCACTAATAAAAATCACCGTTAGTGATCTGTACCAGAAACGGCACTAATAAAAATAACCGTTAGTGGTCTTTACCGGAAACGGCCCTAATAAAAATCACCGTTAGTGATCTTTACCAGAAACGGCCGTGGTAAAAATCACCGTTAGTGATCTCTACCAGAAACGGCCCTAGTAAAAATCACCGTTAGTGGTCTTTACCGGAAACGGCCCTAATAAAAATCACCGTTAGTGATCTGTACCAGAAACGGCCCTAATAAAAATTACCGTTAGTGATCTGTACCAGAAACGGCCCGGTAAAAATCACCGTTAGTGGTCTTTACCGGAAACGGCCCGGTAAAAATCACCATTAGTGATCTGTACCAGAAATAGCCCTAATAAAAATCACCGTTAGTGGTCTTTACCAGAAACGGCCCGGTAAAAATCACCGTTAGTGATCTGTACCGGAAACGGCCCTAATAAAAATCACCGTTAGTGATCTTTACCAGAAAGGCCCGGTAAAAATCACCGTTAGTGGTCTTTACCGGAAACGGCCCTAATAAAAATCACCGTTAGTGGTCTTTACCAGAAACGGCCCGGTAAAAATCACCATTAGTGATCTGTACCAGAAATGGCCCTAATAAAAATCACCGTTAGTGGTCTTTACCAGAAACGGCCCGGTAAAAATCACCGTTAGTGGTCTTTACCGGAAACGGCCCGGTAAAAATCACCATTAGTGATCTGTACCAGAAATGGCCCTAATAAAAATCACCGTTAGTGGTCTTTACCAGAAACGGCCCGGTAAAAATCACCGTTAGTGATCTGTACCGGAAACGACCCTAATAAAAATCACCGTTAGTGATCTTTACCAGAAAGGCCCGGTAAAAATCACCGTTAGTGGTCTTTACCGGAAACGGCACTAATAAAAATCACCGTTAGTGATCTTTACCAGAAACGGCCGTGGTAAAAATCACCGTTAGTGATCTTTACCAGAAACGGCCCTAGTAAAAATCACCGTTAGTGATCTTTACCAGAAACGGCCGTGGTAAAAATCACCGTTAGTGATCTTTACCGGAAACGGCCCTAATAAAAATCACCGTTAGTGATCTTTACCAGAAACGGCCCTAGTAAAAATCACCGTTAGTGGTCTTTACCGGAAACGGCCCTAATAAAAATCACCGTTAGTGATCTGTACCAGAAACGGCACTAATAAAAATCACCGTTAGTGATCTGTACCAGAAACGGCACTAATAAAAATCACCGTTAGTGATCTTTACCAGAAACGGCCCTAGTAAAAATCACCATTAGTGGTCTTTACCGGAAACGGCCCTATTAAAAATCACCGTTAGTGGTCTTTACCGGAAACGGCCCTAATAAAAATCACCGTTAGTGATCTGTACCAGAAACGGCCCTAGTAAAAATCACCGTTAGTGGTCTTTACCGGAAACGGCCCTAATAAAAATCACCGTTAGTGGTCTTTACCGGAAACGGCCCTAATAAAAATCACCGTTAGTGGTCTTTACCGGAAACGGCCCTAATAAAAATCACCGTTAGTGATCTTTACCGGAAACGGCCCTAATAAAAATCACCGTTAGTGGTCTTTACCGGAAACGGCCCTAATAAAAATCACCGTTAGTGGTCTTTACCGGAAACGGCCCTAATAAAAATCACCGTTAGTGGTCTTTACCGGAAACGGCCCTAATAAAAATCACCGTTAGTGGTCTTTACCGGAAACGGCCCTAATAAAAATCACCGTTAGTGATCTGTACCAGAAACGGCCCTAGTAAAAATCACCGTTAGTGGTCTTTACCGGAAACGGCCCTAATAAAAATCACCGTTAGTGATCTGTACCAGAAACGGCCGTGGTAAAAATCACCGTTAGTGATCTTTACCAGAAACGGCCGTGGTAAAAATCACCGTTAGTGATCTTTACCAGAAACGGCCCTAGTAAAAATCACCGTTAGTGGTCTTTACCGGAAACGGCCCTAATAAAAATTACCGTTAGTGGTCTTTACCGGAAACGGCCCTAATAAAAATCACCGTTAGTGATCTGTACCAGAAACGGCCCTAGTAAAAATCACCGTTAGTGGTCTTTACCGGAAACGGCCCTAATAAAAATCACCGTTAGTGGTCTTTACCGGAAACGGCCCTAATAAAAATCACCGTTAGTGATCTGTACCAGAAACGGCACTAATAAAAATCACCGTTAGTGATCTTTACCGGAAACGGCCCTAATAAAAATCACCGTTAGTGGTCTTTACCGGAAACGGCCCTAATAAAAATCACCGTTAGTGATCTGTACCAGAAACGGCCCTAATAAAAATCACCGTTAGTGATCTGTACCAGAAACGGCACTAATAAAAATCACCGTTAGTGATCTTTACCAGAAACGGCCGTGGTAAAAATCACCGTTAGTGATCTTTACCAGAAACGGCCGTGGTAAAAATCACCGTTAGTGATCTTTACCAGAAACGGCCCTAGTAAAAATCACCGTTAGTGGTCTTTACCGGAAACGGCCCTAATAAAAATCACCGTTAGTGGTCTTTACCGGAAACGGCCCTAATAAAAATCACCGTTAGTGATCTGTACCAGAAACGGCCCTAGTAAAAATCACCGTTAGTGGTCTTTACCGGAAACGGCCCTAATAAAAATCACCGTTAGTGGTCTTTACCGGAAACGGCCCTAATAAAAATCACCGTTAGTGATCTGTACCAGAAACGGCACTAATAAAAATCACCGTTAGTGATCTTTACCGGAAACGGCCCTAATAAAAATCACCGTTAGTGGTCTTTACCGGAAACGGCCCTAATAAAAATCACCGTTAGTGATCTGTACCAGAAACGGCACTAATAAAAATCACCGTTAGTGGTCTTTACCGGAAACGGCCCTAATAAAAATCACCGTTAGTGATCTGTACCAGAAACGGCCCTAATAAAAATCACCGTTAGTGGTCTTTACCGGAAACGGCCCTAATAAAAATCACCGTTAGTGATCTGTACCAGAAACGGCACTAATAAAAATCACCGTTAGTGATCTTTACCAGAAACGGCCGAGGTAAAAATCACCGTTAGTGATCTTTACCAGAAACGGCCCTAATAAAAATCACCGTTAGTGGTCTTTACCGGAAACGGCCCTAATAAAAATCACCGTTAGTGGTCTTTACCGGAAACGGCCCTAATAAAAATCACCGTTAGTGATCTGTACCAGAAACGGCCCTAGTAAAAATCACCGTTAGTGATCTTTACCGGAAACGGCCCTAATAAAAATCACCGTTAGTGATCTGTACCAGAAACGGCCCTAGTAAAAATCACCGTTAGTGGTCTTTACCAGAAACGGCCGTGGTAAAAATCACCGTTAGTGATCTTTACCAGAAACGGCCTTAGTAAAAATCACCGTTAGTGGTCTTTACCGGAAACGGCCGTGGTAAAAATCACCGTTAGTGATCTTTACCAGAAACGGCCCTAGTAAAAATCACTGTTAGTGATCTGTACCAGAAACGGCCCTAGTAAAAATCACCGTTAGTGATCTTTACCAGAAAGGCCCGGTAAAAATCACCGTTAGTGGTCTTTACCGGAAACGGCCCTAATAAAAATCACCGTTAGTGGTCTTTACCAGAAACGGCCCGGTAAAAATAACCATTAGTGATCTGTACCAGAAATGGCCCTAATAAAAATAACCGTTAGTGGTCTTTACCAGAAACGGCCCGGTAAAAATCACCGTTAGTGGTCTTTACCGGAAACGGCCCGGTAAAAATCACCATTAGTGATCTGTACCAGAAATGGCCCTAATAAAAATCACCGTTAGTGGTCTTTACCAGAAACGGCCCGGTAAAAATCACCGTTAGTGATCTGTACCGGAAACGACCCTAATAAAAATCACCGTTAGTGATCTTTACCAGAAAGGCCCGGTAAAAATCACCGTTAGTGGTCTTTACCGGAAACGGCCCTAATAAAAATCACCGTTAGTGATCTTTACCAGAAACGGCCGTGGTAAAAATCACCGTTAGTGATCTTTACCAGAAACGGCCCTAGTAAAAATCACCGTTAGTGATCTTTACCAGAAACGGCCGTGGTAAAAATCACCGTTAGTGATCTTTACCGGAAACGGCCCTAATAAAAATCACCGTTAGTGATCTTTACCAGAAACGGCCGTGGTAAAAATCACCGTTAGTGATCTTTACCGGAATCGGCCCTAAAAAAAATCACCGTTAGTGATCTGTACCAGAAATGGCCCTAATAAAAATCACCGTTAGTGGTCTTTACCAGAAACGGCCCGGTAAAAATCACCGTTAGTGGTCTTTACCGGAAACGGCCCGGTAAAAATCACCATTAGTGATCTGTACCAGAAATGGCCCTAATAAAAATCACCGTTAGTGGTCTTTACCAGAAACGGCCCGGTAAAAATCACCGTTAGTGATCTGTACCGGAAACGACCCTAATAAAAATCACCGTTAGTGATCTTTACCAGAAAGGCCCGGTAAAAATCACCGTTAGTGGTCTTTACCGGAAACGGCCCTAATAAAAATCACCGTTAGTGATCTTTACCAGAAACGGCCGTGGTAAAAATCACCGTTAGTGATCTTTACCAGAAACGGCCCTAGTAAAAATCACCGTTAGTGATCTTTACCAGAAACGGCCGTGGTAAAAATCACCGTTAGTGATCTTTACCGGAAACGGCCCTAATAAAAATCACCGTTAGTGATCTTTACCAGAAACGGCCCTAGTAAAAATCACCGTTAGTGGTCTTTACCGGAAACGGCCCTAATAAAAATCACCGTTAGTGATCTGTACCAGAAACGGCACTAATAAAAATCACCGTTAGTGATCTGTACCAGAAACGGCACTAATAAAAATCACCGTTAGTGATCTTTACCAGAAACGGCCCTAGTAAAAATCACCGTTAGTGGTCTTTACCGGAAACGGCCCTAATAAAAATCACCGTTAGTGGTCTTTACCGGAAACGGCCCTAATAAAAATCACCGTTAGTGATCTGTACCAGAAACGGCCCTAGTAAAAATCACCGTTAGTGGTCTTTACCGGAAACGGCCCTAATAAAAATCACCGTTAGTGGTCTTTACCGGAAACGGCCCTAATAAAAATCACCGTTAGTGGTCTTTACCGGAAACGGCCCTAATAAAAATCACCGTTAGTGGTCTTTACCGGAAACGGCCCTAATAAAAATCACCGTTAGTGGTCTTTACCGGAAACGGCCCTAATAAAAATCACCGTTAGTGATCTGTACCAGAAACGGCCCTAGTAAAAATCACCGTTAGTGGTCTTTACCGGAAATGGCCCTAATAAAAATCACCGTTAGTGATCTGTACCAGAAACGGCCGTGGTAAAAATCACCGTTAGTGATCTTTACCAGAAACGGCCGTGGTAAAAATCACCGTTAGTGATCTTTACCAGAAACGGCCCTAGTAAAAATCACCGTTAGTGGTCTTTACCGGAAACGGCCCTAATAAAAATCACCGTTAGTGGTCTTTACCGGAAACGGCCCTAATAAAAATCACCGTTAGTGATCTGTACCAGAAACGGCCCTAGTAAAAATCACCGTTAGTGGTCTTTACCGGAAACGGCCCTAATAAAAATCACCGTTAGTGGTCTTTACCGGAAACGGCCCTAATAAAAATCACCGTTAGTGATCTGTACCAGAAACGGCACTAATAAAAATCACCGTTAGTGATCTTTACCGGAAACGGCCCTAATAAAAATCACCGTTAGTGGTCTTTACCGGAAACGGCCCTAATAAAAATCACCGTTAGTGATCTGTACCAGAAACGGCACTAATAAAAATCACCGTTAGTGATCTTTACCAGAAACGGCCGTGGTAAAAATCACCGTTAGTGATCTTTACCAGAAACGGCCGTGGTAAAAATCACCGTTAGTGATCTTTACCAGAAACGGCCCTAGTAAAAATCACCGTTAGTGGTCTTTACCGGAAACGGCCCTAATAAAAATCACCGTTAGTGGTCTTTACCGGAAACGGCCCTAATAAAAATCACCGTTAGTGATCTGTACCAGAAACGGCCCTAGTAAAAATCACCGTTAGTGGTCTTTACCGGAAACGGCCCTAATAAAAATCACCGTTAATGGTCTTTACCGGAAACGGCCCTAATAAAAATCACCGTTAGTGATCTGTACCAGAAACGGCACTAATAAAAATCACCGTTAGTGATCTTTACCGGAAACGGCCCTAATAAAAATCACCGTTAGTGGTCTTTACCGGAAACGGCCCTAATAAAAATCACCGTTAGTGATCTGTACCAGAAACGGCACTAATAAAAATCACCGTTAGTGGTCTTTACCGGAAACGGCCCTAATAAAAATCACCGTTAGTGATCTGTACCAGAAACGGCCCTAATAAAAATCACCGTTAGTGGTCTTTACCGGAAACGGCCCTAATAAAAATCACCGTTAGTGATCTGTACCAGAAACGGCACTAATAAAAATCACCGTTAGTGATCTTTACCAGAAACGGCCGTGGTAAAAATCACCGTTAGTGATCTTTACCAGAAACGGCCCTAATAAAAATCACCGTTAGTGGTCTTTACCGGAAACGGCCCTAATAAAAATCACCGTTAGTGGTCTTTACCGGAAACGGCCCTAATAAAAATCACCGTTAGTGATCTTTACCAGAAACGGCCCTAGTAAAAATCACCGTTAGTGGTCTTTACCAGAAACGGCCGTGGTAAAAATCACCGTTAGTGATCTTTACCAGAAACGGCCTTAGTAAAAATCACCGTTAGTGGTCTTTACCGGAAACGGCCGTGGTAAAAATCACCGTTAGTGATCTTTACCAGAAACGGCCCTAGTAAAAATCACTGTTAGTGATCTGTACCAGAAACGGCCCTAGTAAAAATCACCGTTAGTGATCTTTACCAGAAAGGCCCGGTAAAAATCACCGTTAGTGGTCTTTACCGGAAACGGCCCTAATAAAAATCACCGTTAGTGGTCTTTACCAGAAACGGCCCGGTAAAAATAACCATTAGTGATCTGTACCAGAAATGGCCCTAATAAAAATCACCGTTAGTGGTCTTTACCAGAAACGGCCCGGTAAAAATCACCGTTAGTGGTCTTTACCGGAAACGGCCCGGTAAAAATCACCATTAGTGATCTGTACCAGAAATGGCCCTAATAAAAATCACCGTTAGTGGTCTTTACCAGAAACGGCCCGGTAAAAATCACCGTTAGTGATCTGTACCGGAAACGACCCTAATAAAAATCACCGTTAGTGATCTTTACCAGAAAGGCCCGGTAAAAATCACCGTTAGTGGTCTTTACCGGAAACGGCCCTAATAAAAATCACCGTTAGTGATCTTTACCAGAAACGGCCGTGGTAAAAATCACCGTTAGTGATCTTTACCAGAAACGGCCCTAGTAAAAATCACCGTTAGTGATCTTTACCAGAAACGGCCGTGGTAAAAATCACCGTTAGTGATCTTTACCGGAAACGGCCCTAATAAAAATCACCGTTAGTGATCTTTACCAGAAACGGCCCTAGTAAAAATCACCGTTAGTGGTCTTTACCGGAAACGGCCCTAATAAAAATCACCGTTAGTGATCTGTACCAGAAACGGCACTAATAAAAATCACCGTTAGTGATCTGTACCAGAAACGGCACTAATAAAAATCACCGTTAGTGATCTTTACCAGAAACGGCCCTAGTAAAAATCACCGTTAGTGGTCTTTACCGGAAACGGCCCTAATAAAAATCACCGTTAGTGGTCTTTACCGGAAACGGCCCTAATAAAAATCACCGTTAGTGATCTGTACCAGAAACGGCCCTAGTAAAAATCACCGTTAGTGGTCTTTACCGGAAACGGCCCTAATAAAAATCACCGTTAGTGGTCTTTACCGGAAACGGCCCTAATAAAAATCACCGTTAGTGATCTTTACCAGAAACGGCCCTAGTAAAAATCACCGTTAGTGGTCTTTACCGGAAACGGCCCTAATAAAAATCACCGTTAGTGATCTGTACCAGAAACGGCACTAATAAAAATCACCGTTAGTGATCTGTACCAGAAACGGCACTAATAAAAATCACCGTTAGTGATCTTTACCAGAAACGGCCCTAGTAAAAATCACCGTTAGTGGTCTTTACCGGAAACGGCCCTAATAAAAATCACCGTTAGTGGTCTTTACCGGAAACGGCCCTAATAAAAATCACCGTTAGTGATCTGTACCAGAAACGGCCCTAGTAAAAATCACCGTTAGTGGTCTTTACCGGAAACGGCCCTAATAAAAATCACCGTTAGTGGTCTTTACCGGAAACGGCCCTAATAAAAATCACCGTTAGTGGTCTTTACCGGAAACGGCCCTAATAAAAATCACCGTTAGTGATCTTTACCGGAAACGGCCCTAATAAAAATCACCGTTAGTGGTCTTTACCGGAAACGGCCCTAATAAAAATCACCGTTAGTGATCTTTACCGGAAACGGCCCTAATAAAAATCACCGTTAGTGGTCTTTACCGGAAACGGCCCTAATAAAAATCACCGTTAGTGATCTGTACCAGAAACGGCCCTAGTAAAAATCACCGTTAGTGGTCTTTACCGGAAACGGCCCTAATAAAAATCACCGTTAGTGATCTGTACCAGAAACGGCCCTAGTAAAAATCACCGTTAGTGGTCTTTACCGGAAACGGCCCTAATAAAAATCACCGTTAGTGGTCTTTACCGGAAACGACCCTAATAAAAATCACCGTTAGTGATCTTTACCGGAAACGGCCCTAATAAAAATCACCGTTAGTGGTCTTTACCGGAAACCGCCCTAATAAAAATCACCGTTAGTGATCTTTACCGGAAACGGCCCTAATAAAAATCACCGTTAGTGGTCTTTACCGGAAACGGCCCTAATAAAAATCACCGTTAGTGATCTGTACCAGAAACGGCCCTAGTAAAAATCACCGTTAGTGGTCTTTACCGGAAACGGCCCTAATAAAAATCACCGTTAGTGATCTGTACCAGAAACGGCCCTAATAAAAATCACCGTTAGTGATCTGTACCAGAAACGGCACTAATAAAAATCAACGTTAGTGATCTTTACCAGAAACGGCCGTGGTAAAAATCACCGTTAGTGATCTTTACCAGAAACGGCCGTGGTAAAAATCACCGTTAGTGATCTTTACCAGAAACGGCCCTAGTAAAAATCACCGTTAGTGGTCTTTACCGGAAACGGCCCTAATAAAAATCACCGTTAGTGGTCTTTACCGGAAACGGCCCTAATAAAAATCACCGTTAGTGATCTGTACCAGAAACGGCCCTAGTAAAAATCACCGTTAGTGGTCTTTACCGGAAACGGCCCTAATAAAAATCACCGTTAGTGGTCTTTACCGGAAACGGCCCTAATAAAAATCACCGTTAGTGATCTGTACCAGAAACGGCACTAATAAAAATCACCGTTAGTGATCTTTACCGGAAACGGCCCTAATAAAAATCACCGTTAGTGGTCTTTACCGGAAACGGCCCTAATAAAAATCACCGTTAGTGATCTGTACCAGAAACGGCCCTAATAAAAATCACCGTTAGTGATCTGTACCAGAAACGGCACTAATAAAAATCACCGTTAGTGATCTTTACCAGAAACGGCCGTGGTAAAAATCACCGTTAGTGATCTTTACCAGAAACGGCCGTGGTAAAAATCACCGTTAGTGATCTTTACCAGAAACGGCCCTAGTAAAAATCACCGTTAGTGGTCTTTACCGGAAACGGCCCTAATAAAAATCACCGTTAGTGGTCTTTACCGGAAACGGCCCTAATAAAAATCACCGTTAGTGATCTGTACCAGAAACGGCACTAATAAAAATCACCGTTAGTGATCTTTACCGGAAACGGCCCTAATAAAAATCACCGTTAGTGGTCTTTACCGGAAACGGCCCTAATAAAAATCACCGTTAGTGATCTGTACCAGAAACGGCACTAATAAAAATCACCGTTAGTGGTCTTTACCGGAAACGGCCCTAATAAAAATCACCGTTAGTGATCTGTACCAGAAACGGCCCTAATAAAAATCACCGTTAGTGGTCTTTACCGGAAACGGCCCTAATAAAAATCACCGTTAGTGATCTGTACCAGAAACGGCACTAATAAAAATCACCGTTAGTGATCTTTACCAGAAACGGCCGTGGTAAAAATCACCGTTAGTGATCTTTACCAGAAACGGCCCTAATAAAAATCACCGTTAGTGGTCTTTACCGGAAACGGCCCTAATAAAAATCACCGTTAGTGGTCTTTACCGGAAACGGCCCTAATAAAAATCACCGTTAGTGATCTGTACCAGAAACGGCCCTAGTAAAAATCACCGTTAGTGATCTTTACCGGAAACGGCCCTAATAAAAATCACCGTTAGTGATCTGTACCAGAAACGGCCCTAGTAAAAATCACCGTTAGTGGTCTTTACCAGAAACGGCCGTGGTAAAAATCACCGTTAGTGATCTTTACCAGAAACGGCCTTAGTAAAAATCACCGTTAGTGGTCTTTACCGGAAACGGCCGTGGTAAAAATCACCGTTAGTGATCTTTACCAGAAACGGCCCTAGTAAAAATCACCGTTAGTGATCTGTACCAGAAACGGCCCTAGTAAAAATTACCGTTAGTGATCTTTACCAGAAACGGCCGTGGTAAAAATCACCGTTAGTGATCTTTACCAGAAACGGCCCTAGTAAAAATCACCGTTAGTGGTCTTTACCGGAAACGGCCCTAATAAAAATCACCGTTAGTGGTCTTTACCGGAAACGGCCCTAATAAAAATCACCGTTAGTGATCTGTACCAGAAACGGCCCTAGTAAAAATCACCGTTAGTGGTCTTTACCGGAAACGGCCCTAATAAAAATCACCGTTAGTGGTCTTTACCGGAAACGGCCCTAATAAAAATCACCGTTAGTGATCTGTACCAGAAACGGCACTAATAAAAATCACCGTTAGTGATCTTTACCGGAAACGGCCCTAATAAAAATCACCGTTAGTGGTCTTTACCGGAAACGGCCCTAATAAAAATCACCGTTAGTGATCTGTACCAGAAACGGCCCTAATAAAAATCACCGTTAGTGATCTGTACCAGAAACGGCACTAATAAAAATCACCGTTAGTGATCTTTACCAGAAACGGCCGTGGTAAAAATCACCGTTAGTGATCTTTACCAGAAACGGCCGTGGTAAAAATCACCGTTAGTGATCTTTACCAGAAACGGCCCTAATAAAAATCACCGTTAGTGGTCTTTACCGGAAACGGCCCTAATAAAAATCACCGTTAGTGGTCTTTACCGGAAACGGCCCTAATAAAAATCACCGTTAGTGATCTGTACCAGAAACGGCCCTAGTAAAAATCACCGTTAGTGATCTTTACCGGAAACGGCCCTAATAAAAATCACCGTTAGTGATCTGTACCAGAAACGGCCCTAGTAAAAATCACCGTTAGTGGTCTTTACCAGAAACGGCCGTGGTAAAAATCACCGTTAGTGATCTTTACCAGAAACGGCCTTAGTAAAAATCACCGTTAGTGGTCTTTACCGGAAACGGCCGTGGTAAAAATCACCGTTAGTGATCTTTACCAGAAACGGCCCTAGTAAAAATCACCGTTAGTGATCTGTACCAGAAACGGCCCTAGTAAAAATTACCGTTAGTGATCTTTACCAGAAACGGCCGTGGTAAAAATCACCGTTAGTGATCTTTACCAGAAACGGCCCTAGTAAAAATCACCGTTAGTGGTCTTTACCGGAAACGGCCCTAATAAAAATCACCGTTAGTGGTCTTTACCGGAAACGGCCCTAATAAAAATCACCGTTAGTGATCTGTACCAGAAACGGCCCTAGTAAAAATCACCGTTAGTGGTCTTTACCGGAAACGGCCCTAATAAAAATCACCGTTAGTGGTCTTTACCGGAAACGGCCCTAATAAAAATCACCGTTAGTGATCTGTACCAGAAACGGCACTAATAAAAATCACCGTTAGTGATCTTTACCGGAAACGGCCCTAATAAAAATCACCGTTAGTGGTCTTTACCGGAAACGGCCCTAATAAAAATCACCGTTAGTGATCTGTACCAGAAACGGCCCTAATAAAAATCACCGTTAGTGATCTGTACCAGAAACGGCACTAATAAAAATCACCGTTAGTGATCTTTACCAGAAACGGCCGTGGTAAAAATCACCGTTAGTGATCTTTACCAGAAACGGCCGTGGTAAAAATCACCGTTAGTGATCTTTACCAGAAACGGCCCTAGTAAAAATCACCGTTAGTGGTCTTTACCGGAAACGGCCCTAATAAAAATCACCGTTAGTGGTCTTTACCGGAAACGGCCCTAATAAAAATCACCGTTAGTGATCTGTACCAGAAACGGCACTAATAAAAATCACCGTTAGTGATCTTTACCGGAAACGGCCCTAATAAAAATCACCGTTAGTGGTCTTTACCGGAAACGGCCCTAATAAAAATCACCGTTAGTGATCTGTACCAGAAACGGCACTAATAAAAATCACCGTTAGTGGTCTTTACCGGAAACGGCCCTAATAAAAATCACCGTTAGTGATCTGTACCAGAAACGGCCCTAATAAAAATCACCGTTAGTGGTCTTTACCGGAAACGGCCCTAATAAAAATCACCGTTAGTGATCTGTACCAGAAACGGCACTAATAAAAATCACCGTTAGTGATCTTTACCAGAAACGGCCGTGGTAAAAATCACCGTTAGTGATCTTTACCAGAAACGGCCCTAATAAAAATCACCGTTAGTGGTCTTTACCGGAAACGGCCCTAATAAAAATCACCGTTAGTGGTCTTTACCGGAAACGGCCCTAATAAAAATCACCGTTAGTGATCTGTACCAGAAACGGCCCTAGTAAAAATCACCGTTAGTGATCTTTACCGGAAACGGCCCTAATAAAAATCACCGTTAGTGATCTGTACCAGAAACGGCCCTAGTAAAAATCACCGTTAGTGGTCTTTACCAGAAACGGCCGTGGTAAAAATCACCGTTAGTGATCTTTACCAGAAACGGCCTTAGTAAAAATCACCGTTAGTGGTCTTTACCGGAAACGGCCGTGGTAAAAATCACCGTTAGTGATCTTTATCAGAAACGGCCCTAGTAAAAATCACCGTTAGTGATCTGTACCAGAAACGGCCCTAGTAAAAATTACCGTTAGTGATCTTTACCAGAAACGGCCCTAATAAAAATCACCGTTAGTGGTCTTTACCGGAAACGGCCCTAATAAAAATCACCGTTAGTGGTCTTTACCGGAAACGGCCCTAATAAAAATCACCGTTAGTGATCTGTACCAGAAACGGCCCTAGTAAAAATCACCGTTAGTGGTCTTTACCGGAAACGGCCCTAATAAAAATCACCGTTAGTGGTCTTTACCGGAAACGGCCCTAATAAAAATCACCGTTAGTGATCTGTACCAGAAACGGCACTAATAAAAATCACCGTTAGTGATCTTTACCGGAAACGGCCCTAATAAAAATCACCGTTAGTGGTCTTTACCGGAAACAGCCCTAATAAAAATCACCGTTAGTGATCTGTACCAGAAACGGCACTAATAAAAATCACCGTTAGTGGTCTTTACCGGAAACGGCCCTAATAAAAATCACCGTTAGTGATCTGTACCAGAAACGGCCCTAATAAAAATCACCGTTAGTGGTCTTTACCAGAAACGGCCCTAATAAAAATCACCGTTAGTGATCTGTACCAGAAACGGCACTAATAAAAATCACCGTTAGTGATCTTTACCAGAAACGGCCGTGGTAAAAATCACCGTTAGTGATCTTTACCAGAAACGGCCCTAATAAAAATCACCGTTAGTGGTCTTTACCGGAAACGGCCCTAATAAAAATCACCGTTAGTGGTCTTTACCGGAAACGGCCCTAATAAAAATCACCGTTAGTGATCTGTACCAGAAACGGCCCTAGTAAAAATCACCGTTAGTGATCTTTACCGGAAACGGCCCTAATAAAAATCACCGTTAGTGATCTGTACCAGAAACGGCCCTAGTAAAAATCACCGTTAGTGGTCTTTACCAGAAACGGCCGTGGTAAAAATCACCGTTAGTGATCTTTACCAGAAACGGCCTTAGTAAAAATCACCGTTAGTGGTCTTTACCGGAAACGGCCGTGGTAAAAATCACCGTTAGTGATCTTTACCAGAAACGGCCCTAGTAAAAATCACCGTTAGTGATCTGTACCAGAAACGGCCCTAGTAAAAATCACCGTTAGTGATCTGTACCAGAAACGGCCCTAGTAAAAATCACCGTTAGTGATCTGTACCAGAAACGGCCCTAGTAAAAATCACCGTTAGTGATCTTTACCAGAAACGGCCCTAGTAAAAATCACCGTTAGTGATCTTTACCAGAAACGGCCCTAATAAAAATCACCGTTAGTGATCTGTACCAGAAACGGCCCTAATAAAAATCACCGTTAGTGATCTGTACCAGAAACGGCATTAATAAAAATCACCGTTAGTGATCTGTACCGACAACCTTCTTTTTAAAAATGTTTTTATTTTGAGCACAAAATTAAGTTCTTTGTCAAAGAAATTGTCAAACAGTGAAGCTGATCAACTTAATCAGCAAATGTCTCAAATAAATATGAAATATAATAGAAATATCTAAATACACCGAAAGGGGAGGGGGCCCGGGGGGGGGGGGGTGGCTTTAACAAGTATACACACTCTTTAGCTCTGGGCTGTGATTGGCTGCTGACAGAGAGGACACGCCCCCTGGAGGAGCATCATCATCATCACACTATGAAACCTCCATGTTGCTGAAGTCTGAGTGGAGGACGAGTCCCTGAATGCATCACGATGAATAAAAATAAATATAAATATAAAATATAAACTGCTACACCTGCCCGTCATGTTTTTAGGCCACGCCCCCTCTACTCCTCGGTGGGCGGGGCCTCCTCCAGAGCTTCCTGTTGGTTGGGGTCGACGTACTCGTGATTGAAGGTGACAGAATCAGCTCCCAGTTTGAACCTGTGGACGGCCAGCAGACACTGGAGCGCCTGCAGACACACGGGATTCAAAGACAAAAGCTAAATTAACACCGTTCCACTCCGCTGACGGACGATCACAAGTAAACAGCGAGCTAGAACACAGAACACACACTCACAGGTGGACAGGTGAGTTCACCTCACTGGAATCAACAGGTAAAGGCAGAACAGGTAAACTGATCCAGAAGGTCCGGATCCACATCAGAGACATCAGCACAGAGTCCATTAACTCTTTGTGTACCACTCATTTATCTTCATCTTTCATCACAGATCATTACATCATCGTCATTAATCAGAATATATGATGACATCATCTTACACAACATGGCATCACTGTAATAACAATAACAACAATAATAATAATTATAATAATATAATTAATACTACTAATAATAATAATAATAACACACTTCACATGATGTTTATAAATCATCTCAGACACAAAACTACATCACTCTGTTGTCATGGAAACAGAAGGCACTTTGGATGACAGGCACTTTAGAGCAGCCAATCAGAGTCCAGACTGAGTTGATGAGGAAACAGGAAGGAGAAGGAGGCTGAAGGAGAGAGGTGTCGTTAGATGTGTGTGTGTGTGTGTGTGTGTGTGCGTGTGTGTGTGTGTGTTTCAGGCGAGTGGCGGGCTGAACAGTTTGTTGTATTCTTCTTCAAACGAGACTCTCTTGAGACGCTCCGACGACAGCAGAGTGAGTCCTCCCTACACACACACACGGGTCACGTGCACACACAACAGGTCACGTGCACACACACACACACACACACACACACACACACACACACACACACACACAACATACCACAGCAGAATAACATGCACAAAGAGAAACACACGTGACAACATGCACATACACACACACACACACACACACACACACAAACACACACACAAAAACAGGGAGAAGAAAACAGCATCATGTTTGTTACACGTCTGTTTTCTGTTATTAAAGGTTCGTTTGACAGACATTAATATTAATATTAGTATGATAATTTTTTTTTGTATTGCTATTTCAATAATTATTATAGTTATTATTATTACTATTATTATTGTTAGTATTTCTATTGCTATTATTATAATAATAATAATTACTATTATTATTAATAATACATTTTTTATTATTATTGTTATTGCTATTTTTTTATAATTCTTATAATTATAGTTATTATTATTATTATTGCTAGTATTTCTACTACTACTACAGCAGGACTACACACTGTGAATACTTTGTCCTGCAGTGTGATGTCAGTGTTGGACCACCAGGTGGGAGCAGAGGCAGATGTTTTCAGCTGTTCTGGGTCAGCGAGGTAACTTCAAGTTTAACCCTTCAGGGTTCACACATCCAGCTGTTCTTCCTGTATCTGGCAGCTTCAGCTGTTTCTATTAGTCTATTAAATTATGTGTTTAATTTCTTGGTATTTGTTTAATATTATAGTTTGTAAAACGTGCCGCTCTGCTGACAGTAGACGTGTCCATGATTGTGATTGTGCTCGTATCCAGACTGAGAACCTCTGGGTTGATTTACAGAGTTCATAACCAGCATTGTAGGACCACTTAGAGGGGGTGGGGGGGGCACATGAGAAACCCAGATTGTTGCCGGGGGCCAAACAAACTCTATTTTATAAATAGATTAACTTATAGAAAACATACTGTGTACTTATTTTTCAGCATTCATTAAACTGAAAGTCACTCCAACCAGCAGATTATTAAGAAGATGACGTCATATTCAGTATAATATTCAGGAGTCTTTGAACCGTGCAGGACTGACTGTTTTGGTTAGTAACGTTTCATTAACAAAACTTAAAGCTGCAGTAGTCAGTATATTTTTGGCATCATTGGGCAAAACATCCCATAATAACCTTTCAGCATATTGTAATTCAAGTGTTCTGAGAGAGAACTAGACTTCTGCTCCTCCTCATGGCTCTGTTTTCAGACTTTAGAACATCTAGCTTAGGAACGGGAGACTTTGACCAATCACAGGTCATTTCAGAGAGAGAGAGCGTTCCTATTGGCTGAGCTCCGGTCATATGACCAGAACTTGGCGTTCCTTCACCAGATTTTACAATGACGGCGGCGTCACAAACTTTCTCATTTTACAGCTAAACCGTGGACTACAAGATGATTCTGAGAACATTTGTCACTGTGGGTCAAGAACGGACTTCTTTCAGACAATTTTAGCAGATTTTCCAACTTTTTTTAGCACATTTTTTGAACATTTGTCAAAAACATTTTTCATCCTTTTTTGGGACATTTTTTCCAATTTTTTTTTTTTTTTCAGACATTTTCAAGCATGTTTCGGACACATTTTTGGACATTTTTTGTTTTATTTTCGGAAATTTTTCAGACTGTTTTCGTTTACTTTTTTAGACTCTCTTGAAAACAAATTGGGATATTTTCTGGATATTATTCACCTTTTTTTTCTGACTTTTTTAGACATTTTTCGGACAGTTTTTTGTTACTTTTTTTTACTTTTTAAAAAAAAAAAAAAAAAATTCCGGATATAATTTTTTCAGACTTTTTTCGGGCACATTTTCTGACTTTTCGAAAAATGTTCAGACATATTCTTTTCGACATTTTTTTAAAAACTTTTTTTTGGACATTTTTTCGAACTTGCACTACAAGATGATTCTGAGAACATCTGAGGAGAGAAATAGACATTAACGTTACAGAATATTGATTCATATTTGATCAGCGCTGCCTAGTTTGACCTTTTAGTCGGAGCTCAGAGTGATTGACAGCCGGCTCTCAGAGACGGCAGCTGGACAGCAGATCTCAGATCAGCTCTTACTGCTTGTTTTCCTCCGGTCTGTGAAATCTTGTAGATGCCGTTAGGAGCACCGGAGGACACCAGAGGAACATGATTTTATTTCAGGTTACCTGTTTCATGCACTACTGTCACGATATAGTGACCGTTTTATAAAAATAACTTTGTTTAATCCTATTTGCTCCGATCTCGTCTACTGATGCTTTAACATTTAACTTAACATTTACACTTCCGTCTGTCGTTGCAGGCAGTTTTGTAACAGTCTTTGCTGGCTGCTTTTAGAGCTTAGCTAACGACCCCTCGGCTGTCCTCACCTTCTCATCTTCAGGTAGTTTCTGTATTTTTCCGCATGTTTTGTCTCAAAGTGACGACTCAAGTTGTATTCTTTAAATCCCGCCACATGTTTGTTAGCATGCCTCGGTCTGACTAAGCGTGATCTTGTTTATTCGGGTTAGTGAAGCCAGATAACGAGAAGATGTTGTAGTACCGGCGTCAGGTGATGTATTCCAGGTACGTACCCAGGTGAAGACGGAGAAGAAGGAGAAGACGATGGTGGCTCTGGCAGCGTCTGCGCCTTCATTCAGAGGGTTGTCTTCCTCTTCAGAAACCTGCCACTGGTTGGCCAGGAAACAAAACCCCACGAACCAGACCACACACCAGAAACCTGCACGGATCACAGGTTACATCACAGGTTATTAATCACACCAACAGGTGAACCAGAGACCTGCAGAGATCACAGGTTACATCACAGGTTATTAATCACACCAACAGGTGAAGATCACAGAATACAGAAGAGGCGGAGTCTCACCTGACACCGCGATGTCGGCCATGACGGCCTTCTTCCTGTCCTTCACGCCGGTGATCTGAGGGAAGTAAACGTCCAGCGCCAGGAAACCGGTGCTGCAGAGGAAGCACAGCGTTCCCATGGCGACGGCGTAGTTGCAGGCGTGCTGGTTGCGGTTGAAGATGCAGGACTCCTCCACCTCTTCGGGGCGGTTAACGTAACCCTCGTTAGCGACGCAGCCGAGGATCACGATGGAGAAGAGCTGAAAGCAGACAGGAGACAGCAGCTAGCTCAATGCTAACAGACACATTCATTCTCATTGGAAGAGGCTAGATGCTAACAGGGAGGAGTATAAAGCTTTAATTCAGAGTTTTTCTACATGAAAACATTTTGATTCACTCAGAACAAAACCTTCTAATCGAATCCCACTCTCTCCTCCGTAAACCGTCCAATCACGGCCCACTCTCTCCTCCGTAAACCGTCCAATCACGGCCCACTCTCTCCTCCGTAAACCGTCCAATCAGAGCCCACTCTCTCCTCCGTAAACCGTCCAATCACGGCCCACTCTCTCCTCCGTAAACCGTCCAATCACGGCCCACTCTCTCCTCCGTAAACCGTCCAATCAGAGCCCACTCTCTCCTCCGTAAACCGTCCAATCAGAGCCCACTCTCTCCTCCGTAAACCGTCCAATCACGGCCCAATCTCTCCTCTGTAAACCGTCCAATCATGGCCCACTCTCTCCTCCGTAAACCGTCCAATCAGAGCCCACTCTCTCCTTCGTATACCGTCCAATCAGAGCCCATTCTCTCCTCCGTATACCGTCCAATCAGAGCCCACCCTCTCCTTCGTATACCGTCCAATCAGCTCATTCTCTCCTCCGTATACCGTCCAATCACGGCCCACTCTCTCCTCCGTAAACCGTCCAATCAGAGCCCACTCTCTCCTCCGTAAACCGTCCAATCAGAGCCCACTCTCTCCTCCGTATACCGTCCAATCACGGCCCACTCTCTCCTCCGTAAACCGTCCAATCAGAGCCCACTCTCTCCTCCGTAAACCGTCCAATCAGAGCCCACTCTCTCCTCCGTATACCGTCCAATCACGGCCCACTCTCTCCTCCGTAAACCGTCCAATCAGAGCCCACTCTCTCCTTCGTATACCGTCCAATCAGAGCCCACTCTCTCCTCCGTAAACCGTCCAATCAGAGCCCACTCTCTCCTCCGTAAACCGTCCAATCAGAGCCCACTCTCTCCTTCGTAAACCGTCCAATCAGAGCCCACTCTCTCCTTCGTATACCGTCCAATCAGAGCCCACTCTCTCCTCCGTAAACCGTCCAATCAGAGCCCACTCTCTCCTCCGTATACCGTCCAATCAGAGCTCATTCTCTCCTCCGTATACCGTCCAATCAGAGCCCACTCTCTCCTCCGTAAACCGTCCAATCAGAGCCCACTCTCTCCTTCGTATACCGTCCAATCAGAGCCCACTCTCTCCTCTGTATACCGTCCAATCACGGCCCACTCTCTCCTCCGTAAACCGTCCAATCAGAGCCCACTCTCTCCTTCGTATACCGTCCAATCAGAGCTCATTCTCTCCTCCGTATACCGTCCAATCACGGCCCACTCTCTCCTCCGTAAACCGTCCAATCAGAGCCCACTCTCTCCTTCGTATACCGTCCAATCAGAGCCCACTCTCTCCTCCGTAAACCGTCCAATCAGAGCCCACCCTCTCCTTCGTAAACCGTCCAATCAGAGCCCACTCTCTCCTCCGTAAACCGTCCAATCAGAGCCCACTCTCTCCTCCGTAAACCGTCCAATCAGAGCCCACTCTCTCCTCCGTATACCGTCCAATCAGAGCCCACTCTCTCCTCCGTAAACCGTCCAATCAGAGCCCACTCTCTCCTCCGTAAACCGTCCAATCAGAGCCCACTCTCTCCTCCGTAAACCGTCCAATCAGAGCCCACTCTCTCCTCCGTATACCGTCCAATCAGAGCCCACTCTCTCCTCTGTAAACCGTCCAATCAGAGCCCACTCTCTCCTCCGTATACCGTCCAATCACGGCCCACTCTCTCCTCCGTATACCGTCCAATCACGGCCCACTCTCTCCTCCGTATACCGTCCAATCAGAGCAGCAGCAGTGTGAAACAGTGAGGTTTTGTTTGAGGAGTCTTGTGTTGAACCTCAGGAATGTTAACACCAATCTCATGACTGAAAAACGTGCACACGCACGTGCACACACACGCACTATACTGAAATAACTTGCATAAACAGAACAAACTGACAGACATGACCCAACCGACTGTTTCCTGTTTGATGTGAGGTATATTGAGATATATTTCCAGGTGTGACCTCACAGGTGTTTCTTCTTTTGTTTACATCAATCTGAAACGTTGTTACTGTGACATCATCATGACATCATCAGACTCACCCAGCAGACGATCCTCACCACGGTCTGAGGCTGTCTGATGAAGGTCAGGGGGTCGAACTCTCCCCCCGCCTTCCCCGCCCCGTACGCCTGGAAACCGTCCATCCAGACCACTTCCTGTTCCACGGACCAGCTCAGACCAGTAAGGACCAGTTCAGCCCCGGCTCAGTCCACTTTAACCCTCCACCTCCCAGTTCAGTCCAGTTGGATTCTACTCAGACAAATTGGTCCCAGTCCAGTGAGTCCAGTTAGTCCAGTGAGTCCAATTGGGTCCAGTTGGGTCCAGTTGGGTCCAGTTGGGTCCAGTTAGTCTAGTTAGTCCAGTTGGGTCCAGTTGGGTCCAGTGAGTCCTGGTTCTAGTCTGTGTCTGTACTGGTCTCGGCGCTCTCTTCTTCTTCTTCTCTGCTGTTAGAACTGTAATCTGCTCTAATCCTCCTCATCCCACTTTACACTTTATCACCCTGAGCTGAGTCTCACAGGCTGTGGACCGCCTCCAACCAGCTCCACCAATCACATCCTTCTATTAACCCTTTCGGAGTCAGAGTCGTCCAATCACAGTGAAGGAGGCGGGGCTTCACTTCCTGAGAGGCTGCAGTCAGGATGACAGATCTCATCTCTTTTACACATGTTTTATCTGAACACATGTTAACGAGTCCAGCTGTTCATTAGCTCAAACTGATAGCCTCATGCTAACGTAAATGTTTACTAAGTACATATTTATCACTTCATTAAACACAAACTAGTTCTTACATAGTACATATGTACACCTACTAACTGCATGTGGAACCGTTAACTAGCTAACTGACAGAGCCTCTAAATCAGTCACAAGCCGTCTTCAGTGAAACGCTGGAGAGTAAAAACACGTGTTTAGAAGTTTTATTGAAGCATCGAAGTGTTTAGAGCAAACAAAACAAGATGGAAGAAGAAGAATAAAGAGAAGAAGAAGAGATGAAGAACTTCTTCCAGCTCAGAGACTCCAACCTGAAACAGACGGACGGACGGACGTCTGTTAGGACTCCACTCATGTGATCGCTCCTCTAAACTAAACTCACTGATGAACACACTCACATGATGCTTCAGCCGGCCATGATGTGCTTCACAAAAGCTGAAAGACATCAAGTTTCCATCAGTCAGTGTTTCTATTAGTCTGTTAGTGTTGTATTATATCTCATACTGTATATATATATATATATATATATATATATATACCTTCATAGTGAATACATCCGTCAGCATCTTCCTGTCCGGCTAACAGCTGGTCCACCTCGGCCTCGGCCATCCTCTCCCCTGGTAACACACAACATTCAGTCTGAGTATATAGATGTTGTTGATTCATTCATATAGATGTAGTATCTGCGTTCTGTGTGATCAGAATCAATGAGCATCATACCCAGAGTGACCAGAACGTGTCTCAGCTCGGCACCCATCACCGTCCCGTTTCCTTCTTTATCAAACACTCGGAGACCTTCAACAAAGTCCTCGTACGTCCCCTGTTAACACAGACAGACAGAGACAGAGATCAGCAGAGTGACCTGCAGAGTGACCTCTGACCTCTGACCTCTGAGAGGTGAAAACCCTTCATCCTACTTTGTCTTTGGACTGAGCCACATGTTGCAGCATCGGCAGGAAGGTCTCAAAGTCCACCAGTTTACTGTCCATGTCTGTTCAAGGAGAAGAGGAAACACGCTGATGCATAACGTCTGACTGATTATCAATATATAGGTATATATAGATATATATACCTATATATACATATATATATCCAGTATATATAATGATGTTGTGTGTGTACCGTCAGGTTTAGGTCGTCCCAGCACTCTCAGAACCTCGGCGTTGGTCGGGTTTTGTCCGAGCGCTCTCATCACGTCTCCACACTGACACAACGAGATCTTCATCTGATTTTCTGCAGTTCTGTCAAACAGCTGGAAGGCTTCTTTAAACTCTGTGTTCAGATTATAATTAGTAATTAAAAACAACATATTAAACAACTCATCTGATTAAATTAAAACCATATTTATATTTACATATATATATTTATATATTCACCTTCAATCTGATCAGCGCTGAACTCAATCTGAAAAAGAAACAGAGGATGCTGATCTGGAATCAGCGGATGAATACATAGATGAATGTGTAGTAATTATTCATGAATGAGCTCCAGATGTTGATATTTCTGTTCGTACTTCCAGGTACTTCTACTACACTTCAGATCTGATTTTGGTCCATTTGCACACCGCCTCGTATGCGGGACTCCCCAGCCTGCCGTGTGTCGCTCACACCCTCCAGCTGGCTGTTAACGAGGGTCTTTAGACACAGAGAAGTACTCGTATCGGTACTCGGTATCGGAGAGTACCCAAATGTAAGTACTTGTACTCGGTCTGAAAAAAATGGTATCGGTGCATCCCTAGTATTTAATCCTCTTATCAACATGGGAGTGGACAAATATGCTGCTTTATGCAAATATGTGTATATATTTATTATTGTAAATCAATTAACAACACAAATCAGAACATGGCAAACTTTTGAAAATGCCCATGACCGTTTTTCCTCGCCAACATTTTTAGCGAGTTTGGAGCTTTATTTAACCTCCTTCATGACAAGCTAGTATGACATGGTTGGTACCGATGGATCACCAGGTTCTGTAGTTTCATATGATACCAGTATCTTCACTCTAGCTTTAAAACTGAGCCGCTACAACCTAAAAAGTTGCGTTAAAGAAATTAGTGTTGACTTTGACAGACCTAATCAATACATGGAGATCAAACAGGCAGACAGACCTTCACGCTGTGTGGGTCGAAGTCCAGTTCTTTAGCCGTTTCTGGTTCTGGAGACGTCTTCACCGCTTCCTTCTTTAGTTCTGGTTTCTTGGGGGCCATGATGGACAGATGAACACTGAAACAGGATAGAAAGAAAGTAAAGAATCAGATGGTAGAAGGTGATGGGAGGAGGACGGAGGGGTGGAAACAGAGGAGATTCCTCTGTGAGACGGTTTAAATACCGTCACACTGAGAGTCCATCAGGTCCATCAGGTCCATTTAAGGTCAGAGAACGATCCTCTCAGGGTTTCTACTGCAGAGAGACAAACTGAGAATAGACCACAATCCTCTACTGAACACATCTACTGAGACCACCTTAAATAGAAAACACACCGACTCCCCCTTAAATAGAAAACACATCAACTTTTATTTTATATTACATGACATTTATTTAGCCAACGCTTTTATCCAACAGTGAGTGTATTGGACCATGCGGGTACAACCACTGACACAAGTAAGAACATCAGCTCCATCAAACATGCTCAACTGATTCATTTGGAGGCAATAAGAGATTTTTAGTTTTTATTTTCATTTTTTATTATTACTGACTGTGTGTATATATATATACATATATATATATATACTGTATATGCTCTATATTACTCAGACTGGAACACGTGACAGTAACAGGTAGGTACATAACTTAATAATATCACAGGGCTGGTAGCACACTGTGTCTCTACCTCAGGGTCTTTTAACTTGGACTGGAATGCACGGCAGTAACAGCCAGGTAGAAGTTCTCTATGTTGCACATGGCCGGCACCATGCTGTGTCTTAATTAAAAGAGCACTTGAATTAACAGCTAATTGTGACAGCTTGAGGAGATTGCATTGAATACCTGGTATTCAAATGCTGAACCAAACTTCTTGCAAGTCCCACAGTAGTAGTTTAACTTGAATGGCAAGCAGCAATAGCAAGTACTTAGAATAACACTATGGAGACTTAAAGTGTTATCAATAATCCAAATCTCTCAGATTGATTTAGTTGAATCTGAATAAATCAATTCTCACCACAATGCACTTGTTTATAAGTACAGCTGGATGTCTACTGCTCAGGCAGGCTAGTGGTGTAGAATGTAAACACTTTTGGTTAGCTTACAAGTGGAATAAAAAATTGGCGTTGACCACGTCGACAATACCATGCCTCACACGGGGCACCAATGTGTTGGGGACACGCATGCAGGAGCTGGTTGATAACAAATATTAAAGAAAATGATTAATATAAACAAAACCAATAGTAATACATTATCCATATATATTAATAATAACAGGGCACCAAATGATGTTGGTGCAGTAGCTTAAAAATGGCTATCAAAAGTAATTAATAATTATCAAAATAATGAATTATCATGTTGAATAATATGATTTAATGTGAATTAAATCATCTTTGGGGCATCACTTTTACTTTTACTTCTTGATGTTTTTCCTCCGAACTCAGAGGACTGTTACCATGGCTACTGACAATGAGCCAATGCGATTGGCTGAAAGGTGATTAAATTAACTTTTATTAACTGTTTCTCAGCCCTGACATCACACATCTTGTCTGGTATTATCCCTTATTTAAACTCTTCTGTTGTCTGACTAAAACATGTCAACCTCAAAAGGTTAAATTTAAAAGAAAAAGCGAATTAACCATTTTAATAAATAAATAAATTAAAGTCTGTTTTTTATGTCTAAACTTGGACTTGAAATAGTTCATTTTAAATAATGTATTTCTATAATTAACAAATTATTTGAAAAGGCCTGATGGGAACTAATAAACATGTGACTTCACGTATGTGTGTGTGTGATGACACACTACCTGACCTCTCAGGTTTCAGTCAAGGCAAAGCAAGGCGAGGCCAGAAGACACCAGACATTTAGAGAGAGAGAGAGAGACAGATAGACAGACAGACAGATAGACAGAT
Organism: Sebastes fasciatus; assembly: GCF_043250625.1. Lineage (NCBI taxonomy): Eukaryota > Metazoa > Chordata > Actinopteri > Perciformes > Sebastidae > Sebastes > Sebastes fasciatus. Next base: position 33,898,540 of record NC_133807.1, on the reverse strand, counting down.
AGACAAGACAGACAGACAGACACGTTGTGGATACTCTGATTGTTTACTAGAATTATTTTGGAATAAACAACAGAAGCAGGTAAGACTGAACCATCATCTGTTTACCGCAACTGATTGTGTATTTGTGTGTGTGCTAGTGTGTTAGTGTTTGTGTGTGTGTTAGTGTGTGTTAAGTATTGACGTATATAATGAAGCCCGTGTTCATATGAAGGACTGTGTGTTAGTGTGTGCTGAGATTAAGAGTTGTGGTTCTGGTTTAGCTCTCCTACATTTCTTCATCAGGAGTTCAGATCAAGGTCTAAACAGGATCCGGGTCTAAACTGGATCCGGGTGTAAACTGGATCCGGGTCTAAACTGGATCCGGGTGTAAACTGGATCCGGGTCTAGATCTACAAGAACCAGAATTAACTGAAATTAAGTTTTAACAAAACAATGAAATTTGAATCACAAATCATTTGAAT
>NC_133807.1:33890579-33893079 GCF_043250625.1 Sebastes fasciatus | reverse complement strand
TATGCAACGCTGGACACTACGGCGGTATATATACATATATATACCACAATGCAAAGCGGTAGTGATGACAGCGTTGAAAACGCTGATTGACGGAACGGCTCAATCAGCTTCAATTTAACTGTGAGTATCAGATTCGTCTTTGCTAGACGTAGAATATATATTTTAAATTAATTCAGAATATGATTCTCACAAACCGTCGTTCTGGTCACATGAGGTTGGTATGGGTTACCATGGTTACACGTCTCCAACGAAGAACGAACGAACGAAGCCGATCAGTTTCATCTTAACTTAGCACAAAGGCTGTGATATGCAGTGTTTCTGTCGTAGGTAGTCCGTCCTGTACCGTAGAGGTCAGAGGGTGTCGTATGCTGGACAGGTTGTAAAGCCTCCTGAGGCACATTTCTGATACTGGACTATATAAATACCATATAATATATAATAGATATAATAGATATAATACTTTTAATAGTTGTTTTGTATCAATCTGAAGTTTCTCTGTGTTGAACAACGAGGCTGTGACATTAATGCCGTTTGTCTCTGAGAGTCTGAGTGGCGCCTGTTATCAGGAAGACAAGAGGCTGAACGACATGTTGGTGACGCACACACACACACACACACACACACACACACACACACACACACACACACACACACCTTTAGTTTAACGCAGTGAAGGAACCAGCAGCAGCTGAACACAGTAAGACTCGTGTTGTTTTCTAACATGGTATGGGATGGTTTTATAGTCACATATTTGATCTGATCTCATCATCAGTAGTTTTACCAGCGTCAGCGTTGGAGCCTCTTTTATATTATTATATTAACTTTATACAAACGACCTTCGATCGGCCGGCTGCTGCATGTCTGAGCTCATAATCACAACGCTAACGTGTTAGCTGGCTTTGATTTAACCACTACTGTAAACTCATATATTCTGAGAAAACGCTAGAGATGGAATAGAGAACCGTAGTTACTCGCCTTCGTGATCAAAAACTTTTGACATTTGGAGATTTCTGCATTCTGATTGGATGGCGAGCACTTCTGTTGTGTGAACTGCTCAGAAACCCCCTTATTGTCAATATTTAAACATTTTTGGACATGTTTTAGACTGTTCTGCCTTTTTTTGGACATTTTTTCTGACATTTTTCAGCTTTTTTTGTGACATTTTTCTGAAATTTGTTTGACTGATCTTCAGTCTTTTTTTAAAAAAAATTCTGCCTTTTCGTGACATTTTTCAGCCTTTTTTTGGACTGTTCTTCTGCCTCTTTTTTTTTTTTTTGACATTTTTCGGACTGTTCTGCCTTTTTTCCGCATGTTTTTCGGTAATTTTTCAGCCTTTTTGGGATTTTATTTTGAAAAAAATTTCAGACATTATTCATCCTCTGAATGCTCTAGGTCTCTAGTTTGATCCATCCATCCTCTGAATGCTGTAGGTCTCTAGTCTGATCCATCCATCCTCTGAATGCTCTAGGTCTCTAGTTTGATCCATCCATCCTCTGAATGCTGTAGGTCTCTAGTCTGATCCATCCATCCTCTGAATGCTCTAGGTCTCTAGTTTGATCCATCCATCCTCTGAATGCTCTAGGTCTCTAGTCTGATCCATCCATCCTCTGAATGCTCTAGGTCTCTAGTTTGATCCATCCATCCTCTGAATGCTGTAGGTCTCTAGTCTGATCCATCCATCCTCTGAATGCTCTAGGTCTCTAGTTTGATCCATCCATCCTCTGAATGCTGTAGGTCTCTAGTCTGATCCATCCATCCTCTGAATTCTCTAGGTCTCTAGTCTGATCCATCCATCCTCTGAATGCTCTAGGTCTCTAGTCTGATCCATCCATCCTCTGAATGCTGTAGGTCTCTAGTCTGATCCATCCATCCTCTGAATGCTCTAGGTCTCTAGTCTGATCCATCCATCCTCTGAATGCTCTAGGTCTCTAGTTTGATCCATCCATCCTCTGAATGCTCTAGGTCTCTAGTCTGATCCATCCATCCTCTGAATGCTCTAGGTCTCTAGTCTGATCCATCCATCCTCTGAATGCTCTAGGTCTCTAGTTTGATCCATCCATCCTCTGAATGCTCTAGGTCTCTAGTCTGATCCATCCATCCTCTGAATGCTCTAGGTCTCTAGTTTGATCCATCCATCCTCTGAATGCTGTAGGTCTCTAGTCTGATCCATCCATCCTCTGAATGCTCTAGGTCTCTAGTTTGATCCATCCATCCTCTGAATGCTCTAGGTCTCTAGTTTGATCCATCCATCCTCTGAATGCTCTAGGTCTCTTGTCTGATCCATCCATCCTCTGAATGCTCTAGGTCTCTAGTCTGATCCATCCATCCTCTGAATGCTCTAGGTCTCTAGTTTGATCCATCCATCCTCTGAATGCTCTAGGTCTCTAGTCTGATCCATCCATCCTCTGAATGCTCTAGGTCTCTAGTTTGATCCATCCATCCTCTGAATGCTGTAGGTCTCTAGTCTGATCCATCCATCCTCTGAATGCTCTAGGTCTCT
>NC_133807.1:33750579-33880579 GCF_043250625.1 Sebastes fasciatus | reverse complement strand
TGGAAATATCCCAAAATACACTCAAAATCCATGCAAAAATTAAAAATGTCCGACTTCATGTTGGGTTTAGAGCACGGCCCCAAGAGACAGACGGACAGGTGAAGTGTACAGTCATATACACTGAACAGAGCACCGCACCGTACCCTACTGTATCGTATCGTATCGTATCGTACCATAACGTATCGTATCGTATCGTATCGTATCGAACCATAACGTATCCTATCGTACCGTACCATAACGTATCGTATCGTACCGTACCATAACGTATCGTATCGAACCATAACGTATCGTATCGTACCGTACCATAACGTATCGTATCGTATCGTATCGTATCGAACCATAACGTATTGTATCGTACCGTACCATAAGGTATCGTATCGTATCGAACCATAACGTATCGTATCGTACCGTACCATAACGTATCGTATCATATCATAATGTATCATATCGTATTGTAATGTATCGTGACGTATCGTATCATAACGTATCGTTTCATAACGTATCGTATCATATCATAATGTATCATATCGTATTGTAATGTATCGTATCGTATCGTATACATAACGTATCGTATTGTATTGTAATGTATCGTAACGTATCGTATCATATCATATCGCATCCTACCGTACCATACCTTATCTTATTGCATCGTATCGTACCGTAACGTAACATATCGTATCGTAACTTAATGTATCGTACCGTATCGTAACATATCGTTTCGTATCGTAACGTATTGTACCGTAACATATCGTAACGTAACTTACCTTATCTTATTATATTATATTGTATCGTAACGTACCTTTTCGTATCGTATTGTACTTTATCGTATTGTATTGTATCGTATTGTAACGTATCGTACCTTATCGTATCGTAACGTATCGTACCTTATCGTATGGTAACATATCGTATCATATCGGGGGAAAACTAGGTGTTTCCGTCAGCCAATAAAAATGAAGCAGCAGGTGTTGAGGATGATGATGCAGGAGGTTCAATGTCCATATCAGTTATCAGTGAACGGACCACCTGATTGGCTGTTATCAGTGAACGGACCGTCTGATTGGCTGTTAACAGTGAACGGACCGTCTGATTGGCTGTTAACAGTGAACGGACCGTCTGATTGGCTGTTAACAGTGAACGGACCGTCTGATTGGTTGTTATCAGTGAACGGACCGTCTGATTGGCTGTTATCAGTGAACGGACCGTCTGATTGGCTGTTTTCATCTGCAGAGTTTTCATTGTTACGTTTTGTGTTTGTTTGTTTTCTTCACGTATTTGTTGATTTTGTTGTTTATGGACGATACAAACTTGATTATCTGTCATGTTCTATCACCGGTCTTTCAATGTGAAGTAAATTTGACTCACCCCCCCCCGTCCTTTCCCTCCAGGAGGCGGTTGCTAGGAGACGGCTGAGTTTGGGCAGCGCTGCATGATGCCAGGATGGCGCCTCTGCTGCCCCCTGTTGGTACGGAGGTCTTCAGACGCATCACGCCAGCCTCGCTGGAGGAACTCCAACAAAGATACGAAGTCGAGGAGAAGGAACGACAGAGGAGGAAGGAGAAGAAAATAGAGGTACAAAACATATTGATCACCTATCAGCTTCCAGTAACACGTAATCAATACACGGAGAACAAGTAATCAATACACGGAGAACAAGTAATCAATACACGGAGAACAAGTAATCAATACACTGAGAACAAGTGATCAATACACTGAGAACAAGTAATCAATACACTGAGAACAAGTGATCAATAGGTAGGGAGTATCACTATTACACAACGTTTAACCGATTGATGAGTCTGTGGAGCAGATGGTTGGCCGGTCGGCGATGCTGCACTGTGATTGGCCGGTCGGCGATGCTGCGCTGTGATTGGCCGGTCTGCGTTGGAGGGGCGGGACTTAGTGATGAAACAGAATGAATAAAATGAACACCTCTGTGATTGACAGGTGGCGGAGGAGAATCTTCCTAAACCGGCCAGCGACCTCGAGGCCGGCAAGTCCCTCCCCTTTATCTACGGAGACCCGCCCCCTCAGCTCCTCAACACCCCATTGGAGGAGCTGGATCCCTTCTACCAATCACAGAAGGTCTCTCTCTCTGACCTGTCTGTCTCTCTCGGAACTGTCTCTCTGACCTGTCTGTCTCTCTCTAACCTGTCTCTGTCCCTCTGACCTGTCTGTCTCTCTCTAACATGTCTCTGTCCCTCTGACCTGTCTGTCTCTCTCTGACCTGTCTCTCTCTCTCTCTGACCTGTCTGTCTCTCTCTCTAACCTGTCTCTGTCCCTCTGACCTGTCTCTCTCTCTCTCTCTCTCTGACCTGTCTGTCTCTCTCTCTCTCTAACCTGTCTCTGTCCCTCTGACCTGTCTCTCTCTCTCTCTCTCTCTCTCTGACCTGTCTGTCTCTCTCTCTCTCTAACCTGTCTCTGCCCCTCTGACCTGTCTGTCTCTGACCTGTCTCTCTCTTTCTCTAACCTGTCTCTGCCCCTCTGACCTGTCTGTCTCTCTCTGACCTGTCTCTCTCTCTCTGACCTGTCTGTCTCTCTCTATCTAACCTGTCTCTCTCTCTCTAACCTGTCTGTCTCTCTCTAACCTGTCTCTCTATCTCTAACCTGTCTGTCTCTCTCTAACCTGTCTCTCTCTATCTAACCTGTCTCTCTCTCTCTGACCTGTCTGTCTCTCTAACCTGTCTCTCTCTCTCTCTCTGACCTGTCTGTCTCTCTCTCTAACCTGTCTCTGTCCCTCTGACCTGTCTCTCTCTCTCTCTGACCTGTCTGTCTCTCTCTCTCTCTAACCTGTCTCTGCCCCTCTGACCTGTCTGTCTCTGACCTGTCTCTCTCTTTCTCTAACCTGTCTCTGCCCCTCTGACCTGTCTGTCTCTCTCTGACCTGTCTGTCTCTCTAACCTGTCTGTCTCTCTCGGAACTGTCTCTCTGACCTGTCTGTCTCTCTCTAACCTGTCTCTGTCCCTCTGACCTGTCTGTCTCTCTCTAACATGTCTCTGTCCCTCTGACCTGTCTGTCTCTCTCTGACCTGTCTCTCTCTCTCTCTGACCTGTCTGTCTCTCTCTCTAACCTGTCTCTGTCCCTCTGACCTGTCTCTCTCTCTCTCTCTCTCTGACCTGTCTGTCTCTCTCTCTCTCTAACCTGTCTCTGTCCCTCTGACCTGTCTCTCTCTCTCTCTCTCTCTGACCTGTCTGTCTCTCTCTCTCTCTAACCTGTCTCTGCCCCTCTGACCTGTCTGTCTCTGACCTGTCTCTCTCTTTCTCTAACCTGTCTCTGCCCCTCTGACCTGTCTGTCTCTCTCTGACCTGTCTCTCTCTCTCTGACCTGTCTGTCTCTCTCTCTCTAACCTGTCTCTCTCTCTCTAACCTGTCTCTCTATCTCTAACCTGTCTGTCTCTCTCTAACCTGTCTCTCTATCTCTAACCTGTCTGTCTCTCTCTAACCTGTCTCTCTCTATCTAACCTGTCTCTCTCTCTCTGACCTGTCTGTCTCTCTAACCTGTCTCTCTCTCTCTCTCTGACCTGTCTGTCTCTCTCTCTAACCTGTCTCTGTCCCTCTGACCTGTCTCTCTCTCTCTCTGACCTGTCTGTCTCTCTCTCTCTCTAACCTGTCTCTGCCCCTCTGACCTGTCTGTCTCTGACCTGTCTCTCTCTTTCTCTAACCTGTCTCTGCCCCTCTGACCTGTCTGTCTCTCTCTGACCTGTCTGTCTCTCTAACCTGTCTGTCTCTCTCTGAACTGTCTCTCTCTCTCTAACCTGTCTCTGTCCCTCTGACCTGTCTGTCTCTCTCTGATCTGTCTCTCTCTAACCTGTCTCTCTCTATCTAACCTGTCTCTCTCTCTCTGACCTGTCTGTCTCTCTCTAACCTGTCTCTCTCTCTCTCTCTGACCAGTCTGTCTGTCTCTCTCTAACCTGTCTCTCTCTCTCTAACCTGTCTCTCTCTCTCTGACCTGTCTGTCTCTCTCTAACCTTTCTCTCTCTCTCTAACCTGTCTCTCTCTCTCTAACCTGTCTCTCTCTCTCTAACCTGTCTCTCTCTCTAACCTGTCTCTCTCTCTCTAACCTGTCTCTCTATCTCTAACCTGTCTGTCTCTCTCTAACCTGTCTCTCTCTCTCTAACCTGTCTGTCTCTCTGCAGACGTTCATCGTGCTGGGTAAAGGAAACATCATCCAGAGGTTTAACTCCGACCCGGCGTGCTACCTGCTGGGTCCGTTGAACCCGCTGAGGATCGTCGCCATCCGGATCCTCATCCACTCATATCCTTTATGATGTCACACTGTCCTGCTCCCCGATTGGCCGATGAAAGCGGCAGCTTATTAATAAATGATCAGCTGATGATGTTTGTCTTTCCTTAAGAGCAGAACGTTATTCAGTTTGTTCATCATGGTCACCATTCTGGCCAACTGTGCCTTCATGACGCTGAGCGATCCTCCGCCGTGGAGCAAGACGGTGGAGTGAGTCCACGCAACGATAATACACACCAATACACACTAATAATACACACCAATAATACACACACCAATAATACACACAATAATACACACCAATAATACACACACCAATAATACACACAATAATACACACCAATAATACACACCAATAATACACACACCAATACACACCAATAATACACACAATAATACACACCAATAATACACACCTTAGAGGTCCAACCTTAAACATAAGAGGTCGAACCTTAACTATTAGAGGTCGTTATCTGACCTTAACTATTAGAGGTCGTTATCTGACCTTAACTATTAGAGGTCGTTATCTGACCTTAACTATTAGAGGTCAACTTGTCTGAAGTACTTGTCTGAAGTACTTGTCTGAAGTATTTGTCTGTCGTTGAACAGGTACGTGTTTACGTTCATCTACACGTTTGAAGCAACGACCAAAGTTCTGTCCAGAGGATTCTGTGTCGGTGGTTTCACCTTCCTCAAAGACCCGTGGAACTGGCTGGACTTCATGGTCATCAGCATGGCGTAATACTCCCAGCACACCTGAGATACACGATGATGATGATGATGATGATGATGATGATGATGATGATGATGATGATGATGATGATGATGATGATGATGATGATGATGATGATGATGATGATGATGATGATGATGATGATGATGATGATGATGATGATGATGATGATGATGATGAAGAAGACAGTCATGAAGGTGTCTCTCTGTGTTTCAGATACCTGACAGAGTTCGTAGATTTGGGGAACGTTTCAGTGTTGAGGACATTCAGAGTCCTTCGAGCTCTGAAGACGATCACAGTGATCCCTGGTCAGTGTGTCAGAGTGTCGGAGTGAGAGTTCACAGTTCTGATTGGTCGGTCGGGTTCTTAACCCCGCCCCCTCCCCCCTCAGGTCTGAAGACGATTGTCGGCGCTCTCATCCAATCGGTGAAGAAGCTGGCTGACGTGATGATCCTGACGGTGTTCTGTCTCAGTGTCTTCGCTCTGATTGGTCTGCAGCTCTTCATGGGAAACCTGCGGCAAAAATGTGTCCTGATCCCGCCGCTGTTGCTTGGCAACGGCACGTCTGACGTCGACGCCAGTTACTACGGCAACGACACCCATGGAAACAGTACAGGAAACAGTACAGGAAACGGTACCTTTGATTACTACGAGTACATCAACAACCCAGGTATGACGAACATGATACTACTACTACTACTACTACTATTACTACTACTAAAATACTTCATCCACAATCTGTCCAAGGTATAAATACGACTACTACTAACTCTAATACTACAATACCTCATTGACGACCTGTCCAAGGTACAAATACTGCTACTACTACAATAATACCTGATTGGCGTCCTGTCCAAGGTACTAATTAGCCACATGGGATGAACTGTCTCTCCTCCTGTCTTCCTGTCTGTCCGTCTGTCTCTCTGATAGAGAACTACTACTACCAGTCTGGTCAACTTGATGCTCTGCTGTGTGGAAACAGCTCTGATGCCGGGTACGTTCACCACACTGCTGCTGTCAACATGATGATGTCATAGATGATGTCATAGATGATGATGATGATGGTGGTGATGATGATGACGATGTGTTCAGGGTCTGTCCGGAGGGGTACATGTGTCTGAAGGCGGGGAGGAACCCAAACTACGGCTACACCAGCTACGACTCGTTTGGTTGGGCGTTCCTGTCTCTGTTCAGACTGATGACCCAGGACTTCTGGGAGAACCTCTTCCAGCTGGTCAGTGACGCACGGGTCCCAGGCACCTGTCTGTTCCTCACCTGTCTGTCTGTGTGTCACCTGTCTGTCCCTCACCTGTCTGTCTCTCACCTGTCTGTCTGTCTGTCTGCAGACGCTGCGAGCGGCGGGAAAGACCTACATGATCTTCTTCGTGGTCGTCATCTTCCTCGGCTCGTTCTACCTCATCAACCTGATCCTGGCCGTGGTCGCCATGGCGTACGCCGAGCAGAACGAGGCCACGCAGGCCGAGGCCAAACAGAAGGAGGAGGAGTACGCTCAGATCCTGGAGATGCTGAAGAAGAGAGAGGAGGAGGTCCGACCCGACACGACGGATCACCTGACCACATTTAACCAGCTGACCCTGAACGCACCGCACCGCTCATCATTTCTTCCTGTTGTTACAGCAGGCGGCCTGCAGGGCGGAGCTCTCTGCCAAACAGGATCCATCCACGAGCCACGAGCAAGAACACAACGCCATGGATGGTAGACACACATCAGACATATATACGTAGACGCCGCATTAGATAACGCCCTGATGCAGGGGTCAGTAACCTTTACTATCAAAGAGACATTTTAGACCAAAAAAAAAAAAAAAAAAAAATCTGTTTGGAGCCACAAAACATGTGATCATTGTGATGAAGGTAACTCAGTTTATAGTCTAAGTATATAGTATATCAGTCTAATGCAGTGAGGGCCAAAGAGACAATGTACTACGGAGTATTAGGGACACATTGAGGGAAAACACATCTGAGATTTACACAATAAAGTCATAACTTTACGAGAATAAAGACGTAATATTAGCCTGTAGGAGGGAGGAGCTATCAGAGTCAGAGGACCTGGACCTGGACCTGGACCTGGACCTGGACCTGGACCTGGACCTGGACCTGGACCTGGACTCTCACTAACCTTCTTGTGTGTTTCAGACTTTGCAGACGACCAGCGGCCGTGTCCTCCATGTTGGTACGTCTTCTCCGACATCTTCCTGAAGTGGAACTGCTGCGGCTGCTGGCGGCGGCTCAAGGGGTACCTTTACATCTTCGTCATGGACCCGTTCGTCGACCTCGGCATCACCATCTGCATCGTCCTCAACACCGTCTTCATGGCCATGGAGCACTACCCGATGACGGAGGAGTTCGAGGAGGTTCTGAGCATCGGAAATCTGGTCAGTGATGAAGACGATTCACAGTACATAAATAAAAGTATCCAAACCTCTCGTTCCTGGTGCTGACCTCTGACCTCTGACCTCTTGACCTCTGACCCCTCTCAGGTCTTCACAGGGATCTTCACGGCTGAGATGGTCCTCAAACTTCTGGCCATGGACCCGTATTACTACTTCCAGGTCAGACTTCCTGTTTGTTTGTTTGCCTTGGCGATGGTGGAACAGGAAGTGTCTCTCTCTCTCTCTCTGTCCCCACGGTAACACGTGTCTGTGTCTGTTGTCTGTGCTGTTGCCTCGGTTACAGGTGGGCTGGAACATCTTCGACAGCATCATCGTCACCATGAGTCTGGTGGAGCTGGGATTGGCTGACGTTCAGGGCCTGTCAGTGCTGCGCTCCTTCCGATTGGTCAGTGTGACATCATCAGTTATACCAAACACTACTTTTAACCAATCAAATCACTGTCTACCTGTCTGTCTGCCTACCTGTCTGTCTACCTGTCTGTCTGTCTACCTGTCTATCTACCTGTCTGTTTTCTCACCTTTCTGTCTACCTGTCTGTCTACCCGTCTGTTTCCTCACCTGTCTGTCTACCTGTCTGTCTGTCTGTCTGTCTGTCTACCTGTCTGTCTACCTGTCTGTCTACCTGTCTGTCTACCCGTCTGTTTCCTCACCTGTCTGTGTACCTGTTTGTCTCCTCACCTGTCTGTCTACCTGTCTATCTACCTGTCTATCTACCTGTCCGTCTACCTGTCTATCTACCTGTCTGTCTACCTGTCTATCTACCTGTCTGTCTACCTGTCTGCCTGTCTGTCTACCTGTCTATCTGCCTGTCTATCTACCTGTCTGTCTACCTGTCTGTCTGTCTGTCTACCTGTATGTCTACCTGTCTGTCTCCTCACTTGTCTGTCTACCTGTCTGTCTCCTCACCTGTCTGTCTACCTGTCTGTCTCCTCACCTGCCTGTTTCCTCACCTGTCTGTCTATCTACCTGTCTGTCTCCTCACCTGTCTACCTGTCTGTCTACCTGTCTGTTTCCTCACCTGTCTGTCTACCTGTCTGTCTGTCTGTCTGTCTGTCTACCTGTCTGTCTACCTGTCTGTCTACCTGTCTGTCTACCCGTCTGTTTCCTCACCTGTCTGTGTACCTGTTTGTCTCCTCACCTGTCTGTCTACCTGTCTATCTACCTGTCTATCTACCTGTCCGTCTACCTGTCTATCTACCTGTCTGTCTACCTGTCTATCTACCTGTCTGTCTACCTGTCTGCCTGTCTGTCTACCTGTCTATCTGCCTGTCTATCTACCTGTCTGTCTACCTGTCTGTCTGTCTGTCTACCTGTATGTCTACCTGTCTGTCTCCTCACTTGTCTGTCTACCTGTCTGTCTCCTCACCTGTCTGTCTACCTGTCTGTCTCCTCACCTGCCTGTTTCCTCACCTGTCTGTCTGTCTACCTGTCTGTCTCCTCACCTGCCTGTTTCCTCACCTGTCTGTCTATCTACCTGTCTGTCTCCTCACCTGTCTACCTGTCTGTCTACCTGTCTATCTCCTTACCTGTTTGTGTACCTGTCTGTCTCCTCACCTGTCTGTCTACCTGTCTGTCTGTCTCCTCACCTGTCTACCTGTCTGTCTACCTGTCTGCCTGTCTGTCTACCTGTCTATCTACCTGCCTCACCTGTCTGTTTCCTCACCTATTTGTCTACCTGCCTGTTTCCTCACCTGTCTGTCTACCTGTCTGTCTCCTCACCTGTCTGTCTACCTGTCTGTTTCCTCACCTGTCTATCTACCTGCCTGTTTCCTCACCTGTCTGTTTCCTCACCTATTTGTCTACCTGCCTGTTTCCTCACCTGTCTGTCTACCTGTCTGTCTCCTCACCTGTCTGTCTACCTGTCTGTTTCCTCATCTGTCTGTCTACCTGTCTGTCTCCTCACCTGTCTACCTGCCTTTCTCATGTCCAGATGCGAGTGTTTAAGCTGGCCAAGTCGTGGCCGACCCTCAACATGTTGATAAAGATCATCGGGAACTCGGTGGGCGCTCTGGGGAACCTGACTCTGGTCCTCGCCATCATCGTCTTCATCTTCGCTGTCGTCGGCATGCAGCTGTTCGGAAAGAACTACAAAGACTGCGTCTGTCGCATCGCGTCCGACTGCGAGCTTCCTCGCTGGCACATGTACGACTTCTTCCACGCCTTCCTCATCATCTTCAGGGTCCTGTGTGGCGAGTGGATCGAGACCATGTGGGACTGCATGGAGGTCTCGGGTCAGACCATGTGCCTGATTGTCTTCATGATGGTCCTCGTCATCGGCAACCTGGTGGTGAGTCTCTGCAGCCACAAAGAACCTGTTCCTGGTTTGGTTTCAGGTCTTGAATCTGTTCCCGGTCTTGTTGCAGGTCCTGAATCTGTTCCCGGTCTTGTTACAGGTCTTGAATCTGTTCCCGGTCTTGTTGCAGGTCCTGAATCTGTTCCCGGTCTTGTTACAGGTCTTAAATCTGTTCCCGGTCTTGTTGCAGGTCCTGAATCTGTTCCCGGTCTTGTTACAGGTCCTGAATCTGTTCCCGGTCTTGTTACAGGTCTTAAATCTGTTCCCGGTCTTGTTAAAGGTCTTGAATCTGTTCCCGGTCTTGTTACAGGTCTTGAATCTGTTCCCGGTCTTGTTACAGGTCCTGAATCTGTTCCCTGTCTTGTTGCAGGTCCTGAATCTGTTCCCGGTCTTGTTGCAGGTCCTGAATCTGTTCCCGGTCTTGTTACAGGTCCTGAATCTGTTCCCGGTCTTGTTACAGGTCTTAAATCTGTTCCCGGTCTTGTTACAGGTCCTGAATCTGTTCCCGGTCTTGTTTCAGGTCCTGAATCTGTTCCTGGCCTTGTTACAGGTCCTGAATCTGTTCCCGGTCTTGTTTCAGGTCCTGAATCTGTTCCTGGCCTTGTTGCTGAGCTCGTTCAGCGGTGATAATCTGGCGGCTCCAGAAGAAGAAGGAGAAAACAACTTGCAGATTGCCCTGAACCGGATCAATAGGGCTGTGGCCTGGACTAAGACCTGGATCCTGGAACATATCTGGACTATGATGGGAAAGAAGAACCACGTCAGTCCAGACCACCCCGGTAGGACCAGGCCTGGTTAAAGTTTAGTATTTGTTCAGTGTTCCAGGAGTTCTATAAATCACAGATTTGATGACTTAATGAATTTTGAGTGGTTTAATGATTTTTCATCGTCAGCTGTCGACGGTGAGGAAGACGAGAAGACGACGAAGGAGATTTTGGCTTTGACCTTTGTGAACTTAGGCCAGCCGGGGTCAGAGGTCAAGTCCCTAGACTGTAACCATGGCAACCTGACCAGCAACTACCACAACATTCCTTGCCTGAAGGTCCCCATCGCCGAGGCCGAGTCAGATTTGGAGACGCCTGACGATGATGACGATGATGATGAAGAAGAAGAGGATGAGGAGGAGGAAGAAAAGCACTCCCAAGTAAACATTATGCTATTCTATTCTATTCTATTCTATTCTATTCTATTGGAGCATTTCACCTAAAACTGAACTGTAGTGTTTCACATAGATGGAACCTGCAGGTGAACAAGGTCAACATTTAACTAACAGACCCTAACAGATGCTAATGGACCCCAACGGTCCTTAACAGACCCTAACGGACCCTAACGGACCCTAACAAACAGACCCTAACAGACAGACCCTAATGGACAGACCATAACAGACAGACCTTAACGGACCCTAATGGACATATCCTAACAGACCCTAACAGACAGACCCTAATGGACAGACCCTAACAGACAGACCCTAATGGACAGACCCTAACGGACAGACCCTAACAGACAGACCCTAACAGACAGACCCTAACGAACAGACCCTATCGAACAGACCCTAACGGACAGACCCTAACGGACAGACCCTAACGGACAGACCCTAACGGACAGACCCTAACGGACAGACGCTAACGAACAGACCCTATCGGACAGACCCTAACGGACAGACCCTAACGGACAGACCCTAACGGACAGACCCAAACAGACCCTAACAGACAGACCCTAACGGACACACCATAACAGACAGACCCTATCGGACAGACCCTAACGGACAGACCCAAACAGACAGACCATAACAGACAGACCCTAACGGACAGACCCTAACGGACAGACCCTATCGGACAGACCCTAACGGACAGACCCAAACAGACAGACCATAACAGACAGACCCTAACGGACCCTAATGGACATACCCTAACAGACCCTAACAGACAGACCCTAACGGACACACCATAACAGACAGACCCTAACGGACCCTAACGGACAGACCCAAACAGACCCTAACAGACAGACCCTAACGGACACACCGTAACAGACAGACCCTAACGGACAGACCCTAACGGACAGACCCTAACGGACAGACCCTATCGGACAGACCCTAACGGACAGACCCAAACAGACAGACCCTAACAGACAGACCCTAACGGACACACCATAACAGACAGACCCTATCGGACAGACCCTAACGGACAGACCCTATCGGACAGACCCTAACGGACAGACCCTAACGGACAGACCCTAACGGACAGACCATAACGGACAGACCCAAACAGACCCTAACAGACAGATCCTAACGGACAGACCCTAACGGACCCTAATGGACCCTAACAGACAGACCCTAACAGACAGACCCTAACGGACAGACCCTAACGGACAGACCCTAACGGACACACCATAACGGACCCTTACGGACCCTAACAGACAGACCCTAACAGACAGACCCTAACGGACCCTTACGGACCCTAACAGACAGACCCTAACAGACAGACACTAACGGACTTACCCTTACAGACCCTAGCGGACCCTAACGGACATACCCTAACGGACCCTAACGGACATACCCTAACGGACCCTAACGGACATACCCTAACGGGCATACCCTAACAGACCCTAACAGACAGACCCTAACGGACAGACCCTAACGGGCATACCCTAACAGACCCTAACAGACAGACCCTAACGGACAGACCCTAACAGTCCCTAACGGACATACCCTAACGGACCCTAACGGACATACCCTAACGGGCATACCCTAACAGACCCTAACAGACAGACCCTAACGGACAGACCCTAACGGGCATACCCTAACAGACCCTAACAGACAGACCCTAACGGACAGACCCTAACGGGCATACCCTAACAGACCCTAACAGACAGACCCTAACATACCCTAACGGACCCTAACAGACAGACCCTAACAGACAGACCCTAACAGACCCTATCGGACCCTAACAGACAGACCCTAACGGACAGACCCTAACGGGCATACCCTAACAGACCCTAACAGACAGACCCTAACAGACAGATCCAAACAGACCCTAACAGACCCTATCGGACCCTAACAGACAGATCCTAACGGACGGACCCTAACGTACCATAACGGACCCTAACAGACAGACCCAAACAGACCCTAACGGACCCTATCGGACCCTAATAGACAGATCCTAATGGATGGACCCCAACAGACAGACCATAACGGACCCTAACGGACCCTAACAGACCCTAACAGACAGACCCTAACAGACAGACACTAACGGACATACCCTTACAGACCCTAGCGGACCCTAACGGACATACCCTAACAGTCCCTAACGGACATACCCTAACGGACCCTAACGGACATACCCTAACAGACCCTAACAGACATACCCTAACAGACCGTAACAGACAGACCCTAGCGGACCCTAACGGACATACCCTAACAGTCCCTAACGGACATACCCTAACGGACCCTAACGGACATACCCTAACAGACATACCCTAACAGACCGTAACAGACAGACCCTAACGGACCCTAACGGACATACCCTAACAGTCCCTAACGGACATACCCTAACAGACCCTAACGGACATACCCTAACAGACCCTAACCGACATACCCTAACGGACCCTAACGGACCCTAACGGACATACCCTAACAGACCCTAACCGACATACCCTAACAGACCCTAATGGACACAACCTAACGGACAGACCCAAACAGACCCTAACAGACAGACCCTAACGGACAGACCCTAACAGACCCTAACAGACAGACCCTAACAGACCCTAACAGACCCTAACGGACAGACCCTAACAGACCCTAACGGACAGACCCTAACAGACCCTAACAGACCCTAACGGACAGACCCTAACAGACCCTAACAGACAGACCCTAACGGACAGACCATAACGGACCCTAATGGACCCTAACAGACACACCCTAACGGACAGACCCAAACAGACCCTAACAGACAGACCCTAACAGACAGACCCTAACGGACAGACCCTAACGGACCCTAACAGACCCTAACAGACCCTAACGGACCCTAACGGACAGACCCTAACAGACCCTAACAGACCCTACACACCCGAACACACAGACCCTAACGGACCCTAACAGACCCTAACGGACCCTAACGGACAGACCCTAACAGACCCTAACGGACGGACCCTAACAGACCCTAACGGACAGACCCTAACAGACCCTAACAGACCCTAACATACCCTACAGACCCGAACACACAGACTCTAACGGACCCTAACAGACCCTAACAGACCCTAACAGACAGACCCTAACAGACCCTAACAGACCCTAACAGACAGACCCTAACAGACCCTAACGGACCCTATTGGACCCTAACAGATAGACCCTATCGGACCCTAACAGACCCTAACAGACCCTAACGGACAGACCCTAACAGACCCTAATGGACAGACACTAACAGACCCTAGCGGACAGACCTTAAACAGACCCTAACAGACCCTAACGGACAGACCCTAACAGACCCTAACGGACAGACCTTAAACAGACCCTAACAGACCCTAACAGACCCTAACGGACAGACCCTAACAGACCCTAATGGACAGACACTAACAGACCCTAGCGGACAGACCTTAAACAGACCCTAACAGACCCTAACGGACAGACCCTAACAGACCCTAACAGACCCTAACGGACAGACCTTAAACAGACCCTAACAGACCCTAACAGACCCTAACGGACAGACCCTAACAGACCCTAACGGACAGACCCTAACAGACCCTAACAGACCCTAACGGACAGACCTTAAACAGACCCTAACAGACCCTAACGGACAGACCCTAACAGACCCTAATGGACAGACACTAACAGACCCTAGCGGACAGACCTTAAACAGACCCTAACAGACCCTAACAGACCCTAACAGATAGGGTCCGTTAAGGTCCGATAGGGTCTAACAGACACTAACATGTGTTTCAGTGGTATTACGTCTATGAATGACAGGCAGATGTGAACTACGAATTTCGGGTTCTTGGCAATTTCATTCCAAGTTTGACTCGAGCAGAAAAATTTCGACAACGACCGATAAAGTAAATTTGATGAACCCTGGCGGCTCAGAGAGTCACATATGAACATGAATATGAATGACTAAAATCTGTCTGATGTGTTTGGTCAGTGTGACGAGTCGTCGGTCTGCAGCACCGTACAGAAGCTTCCTGACGCTCAGGAGGACGAAGACGAAGACGAGCACGATGCAAACACACCTGAGGACTGCTTCACTGACAGTACGAACACACACACACATTCACACACCTGTGTACCTCATAAAATAACATCCGACATGTATAAGAAATATCTGAGAAAAGGAATCACGGATATCCACGACTGAATTGTAGATATTGCAGAATCGTACTTGTCAAAATTAGGGATATCTTAAATTAGAGTTTTGACTTGTCAAAACAACGTTACAGATATCTCTAATGAATATCGGCGGGTTGACAGAAGAAGACCTTGGCCGTAACCTTTGCTGTGTGTATATCTTTCAGAGTGGTACAGACGCTGTCCGTTCCTGGACATAGACACGTCCGAGGGCAGAGGGAAGGTCTGGGCTAACGTCAGGAGAACCTGTTTCTCCATCGTAGAACACAACTACTTTGAGACCTTCATCATCTTCATGATCCTGCTGAGCAGCGGAGCTCTGGTAAATATTATTATTATATGGATGCTGGTTGGTCTGTTCAATGTGATCACATGACTGAGCAGATCAGATCTGATTGGTTCTCAGGAACGTGTGAGTACTAACCTGTGGAGACAACATGGCCGACAGCACTGGGCTACTAACACGGCTGACAGCGGACTACAAAAATGGCCGACATTCTGAATACTAACATGGCCGCCACATGTCACACAGGTGAGATGATCTTTAACTAACACTTATTAACCCTTAACATCCTGAGACCGGCGGGGTCGCTGCTTCTTTAGTCACAAAAGGCTTCGACGTGCACACGCCTACGTAGCCACGCTGAACATAACTACACACACACACTTACTAACACCGTATACTAACCTGTTACACTAACATGTCATAAAATGTCCGTGAGGTGACGCCGGTCTCTGTGTGAACAGGCCTTTGAGGACATCTACCTGGAGCAGCGGCGGGTCATAAAGACGGTTCTGGAGTACGCTGACCAGGTGTTCACCTACGTGTTCGTGGTGGAGATGCTTCTCAAGTGGGTCGCCTACGGATTCAAGACCTACTTCACCAACGCCTGGTGCTGGCTCGACTTCCTCATCGTAGACGTAAGAACATTAATACCTGCAGGAGGTAGTAACATAACTAATGGGTTAAAGGGATGAGAGAAACAACCCGTTCTCGCTCCCAACTCGTCAAATACCGACGCAACCTTTGGTGTCTGTATGAGACGCACCGGGCTGACCGCTATGTGAACCCGTTGTAAAGTCCACCAATCACAAGCCTTCAAATGTATTTGATAAAAGAAAACTGGACGAAATCATAAAAAACTACACACGGTGCGTACAGGGTTAAGCTTTGTTTATATTCGCAAGACGGCGCGGACATCCTTGTGGGCCTCCGGGGACGGCGCAGGCCTCCTCCGTGGACGGCGGAGTGGTACCGTAAAGGAAAGTAGGTTGCCTGGCAACAGTAGTGAACACCAATCTCCAACGTACGTACCGCCAAACATTACATCTGTGTACTTTAATTATTACTGTCGCTGACCTCCAAGACTAAATGACTTCCTGTCTCTCGGCGCTTCCCCTCGGGTCGCCGCTCTTTACATCAGACCTTTTTTTTTGCTTTTACAAAACGATCAAACGATAGAAAAATTCAGAGGTGCACAAAAAAACTACCGCGACGCACGCGTAACTCGCACCTGCTTCAATACGGCGAGCATAAACCAGGCTTCACGGCTGCCGGCGCCACCGCTAGAGGGGCACCTGTCAGTCTCTCAGTTCCTTGGTCACCTGCAGTATGATGTCATCACCACGTGTGCTGTGCCTTCCAGGTGTCTCTGGTGTCTCTGACGGCGAACATCCTGGGATACTCTGAGCTGGGAGCCATCAAGTCTCTGAGGACTCTGAGAGCGCTGAGGCCCCTGAGGGCCCTGTCTCGCTTCGAGGGCATGAGGGTGAGACAGGCCTTTTAGACACTGACACACAGACAGACAGACAGACAGGTTTATCAATAGGTAACCTGTCTCCCTGTCTGTCTCTCTGTACCTGTCTGTCTGCAGGTGGTGGTGAACGCCCTGGTCGGAGCGATCCCGTCCATCTTCAACGTGCTGCTGGTGTGTCTGATCTTCTGGCTGATATTCAGCATCATGGGAGTGAATCTGTTTGCAGGGAAGTTTTATTACTGTGTCAACCAGACGTCTGAGGAGATGTTTCTACCTGAAGAGGTCGACAACCGGACCGAGTGTTTCTCCCTGATGGAGGAAAACTCCACCGAGGTCCACTGGAAGAACGTCAAGGTCAACTACGACAATGTGGGGATGGGCTACCTGTCACTGCTGCAGGTGGTGAGTCTCTATAGCACCAATACACCACCTAACAGGTTATAGCACCAATACACCACCTAACAGGTTATAACATCAATACACCACCTAACAGGTTATAGCACCAATACACCACCTAACAGGTTATAGCACCAATACACCACCTAACAGGTTATAACATCAATACACCACCTAACAGGTTATAGCACCAATACACCACCTAACAGGTTATAACATCAATACACCACCTAACAGGTTATAACATCAATACACCACCTAACAGGTTATAGCACCAATACACCACCTAACAGGTTATAACATCAATACACCACCTAACAGGTTATAGCACCAATACACCACCTAACAGGTTATAACATCAATACACCACCTAACAGGTTATAACATCAATACACCACCTAACAGGTTATAGCACCAATACACCACCTAACAGGTTATAACATCAATACACCACCTAACAGGTTATAGCACCAATACACCACCTAACAGGTTATAACATCAATACACCACCTAACAGGTTATAGCACCAATACACCACCTAACAGGTTATAGCACCAATACACCACCTAACAGGTTATAACATCAATACACCACCTAACAGGTTATAGCACCAATACACCACCTAACAGGTTATAGCACCAATACACCACCTAACAGGTTATAGCACCAATACACCACCTAACAGGTTATAGCACCAATACACCACCTAACAGGTTATAGCACCAATATACCACCTAACAGGTTATAGCATCATTGGCAGAGTCAATACACCACCTAACAGGTTATAGCACCAATACACCACCTAACAGGTTATAACATCAATACACCACCTAACAGGTTATAGCACCAATACACCACCTAACAGGTTATAGCACCAATACACCACCTAACAGGTTATAACATCAATACACCACCTAACAGGTTATAGCACCAATACACCACCTAACAGGTTATAGCACCAATACACCACCTAACAGGTTATAGCACCAATACACCACCTAACAGGTTATAGCACCAATATACCACCTAACAGGTTATAACATCAATACACCACCTAACAGGTTATAGCACCAATACACCACCTAACAGGTTATAACATCAATACACCACCTAACAGGTTATAGCACCAATACACCACCTAACAGGTTATAGCACCAATACACCACCTAACAGGTTATAGCACCAATACACCACCTAACAGGTTATAGCACCAATATACCACCTAACAGGTTATAGCACCAATATACCACCTAACAGGTTATAGCATCATTGGCAGAGTCAATACACCACCTAACAGTTTATAGCATCAACGGCAGAGTCAATACACCACCTAACAGGTTATAACATCAATACACCACCTAACAAACTCTGTTTGCAGACGACTGAACTTTATATATTCAGATGTTAATTTGTCTCTTTCAGGCCACATTTAAAGGCTGGATGGACATCATGTACGCAGCGGTGGACTCCAGAGACGTCAGTGACCCGCCTCATAGTTTTACTATATACACTAGTACTAATACTGGATCTGATACTGGTACTAATACTGGACCTGATACTAGTACTAATACTGGACCCGATAGTAGTACTAATACTGGACCTGATACTAGTACTAATACTGGACCTGATAGTAGTACTAATACTGGACCTGATACTAGTACTAATACTGGACCTGATAGTAGTACTAATACTGGACCTGGTAGTAGTACTATTAGTACTAGTACTAGTACTACTAGTGGTGTCATACATTGTACGGAGACATTTACATCAAATTCATGATTTTGCATTAAATAGAATTAAAACTACCGTTAAAGTGACTTGACCCTGGACACCATGGTTACCATACTGTGCGTGCAGGTGGAGTCCCAGCCGATGTACGAGGCCAACCTGTACATGTACGTTTACTTTGTGATCTTCATCATCTTCGGCTCCTTCTTCACTCTGAACCTCTTCATCGGAGTCATCATCGACAACTTCAACCAGCAGAAGTCAAAGATAAGTTTCTGCTCGCTGACGTTCACGCCGCCGTTAGTCCAGAACCACTTCTGTTTGTTATCATTGTTATTATTATTATTATTATTAGGAATATTAATTGTGAATGAATGTGGTCCTTTCGCCTCTACATGGGAGGAACAGATCTTTTCATGACGGAGGAGCAGAAGAAATATTACAACGCCATGAAGAAACTGGGCTCCAAGAAACCTCAGAAGCCGGTTCCTCGACCTGAGGTCAGTTCAGTTACTTCCTGTGTGACCTCATCACATACAGGTGTGACCCGTCAGTCCGGTTCACGTCTCGTTGTCTCACCAGAACCGGTTCCAGGGTCTGGTCTTCGACCTGGTCACCACGCAGTTCTTCGACATCTTCATCATGGTGTTGATCTGTCTCAACATGGTGACGATGATGGTGGAGACGGACGAGCAGAGCGAGGAGAAAGACTACATCCTGTACTGGGTCAACCTCGTCTTCATCGTCGTCTTCACCCACGAGTGCATCCTGAAGATGATCGCACTCCGGCAGCACTACTTCTCTGTCGGCTGGAACATCTTCGACTTCGTGGTCGTCATCCTGTCCATCGTAGGTGAGTCGGCCAATCGGCGTCTGGTGATGTCATTGTCTCATCTGGTGATGTCATATAAAAACAGACGTATACACTTCATCTCTGATCTATTCTAATACCCCATTACCTATATATATATATAATTATATAATATAAATCTTGAATTTACTAGATTAATATCGTAGATTTACGAGAAAATAATCACAAATTTACAAGAAAAAAAAATCTGAATTTACGAGATTAAAGTCGTAAATTACAAAAAACAACTCACAAATTTATGAGAAAAATTTAGAAATTACAAGATTAAGATCGTAAATTTGCGAGACAATATATCAAAAATTTACAAGAAATAAAATCAGAATTTACACAATTAAAGTTGTAACTTTACAAAAAAAACAACTCACAAATTTACAATTAAGGTTGTAAATTTGCAAGTAAAAAAAAGAACGAAATAAAAAGAAGAAGAATTTGCAAGTGAGTTTTTCTGTTTAAGAGAATCATTTTAGAAAAAGCTCTTCGGGGTTTATCGAACAAATGTAAGATATTTCAAGAATAAAATCAAAATTAGATTTTTAATATTATATTTAGAAAATTAAGTATTAATATTTCCAATATCTACCCGATGGAATCATACAACTTTTTATTCATAATGACTTAATTCTTTATTTAACGTGACTGTTTACTCAAAATATTACAACTAAAAATGAAGACTTAAAATATCTTTTCACAAAATCTTACATTTTTCCTCAAAAGATTATTCCTTTTTTTCTTGGAGAATTAAGATTTTTTTTTCTCCAAATATTACAATTTAAATCTAAAAAAATAAAGACTCCAAATAAAAATAAAAAAATCTTGAAATATTACAACATTAATATTGCAAAATGTTGAATTTTTTGTCTCTTTAATATTACAACTTTTTTCCTTAAATCATTTCTTGGAGAATTAAATTTTTTTTCCTCCAAATATTTCAACTTAAATCTCAAAATATTAAGACTAAAAATAAAAATGAAAAAATCGTAAAATATTACAACATTAATCTTGAAATATTGATTCAAAATTGAATGTTGTAATATTTCAAGATTTGTTTTATTTTTATTTTTTGAGTCTTAATATTTGGAGAAAAAAATCTTAATTCTCCAAGAATAAAAGAAAAAAATCTTTTGAGAAAAAAAGTTTAAACATTTAATTTTAATAGAAAAGTAGTAATATTTTGAGAATAACATCTTAATTTTTAGTTACGTTAAATAAAGAATAAAGTCATTATGAGTAAAAAGTTGCTCCGAGAACAAAAAGTTGTATGATCCCATCGGGTAGATATCTGGAAATATTCAAAATTAATTTTCGAAATATAATAGAAATCTAAATTTGATTTTATTCTTGAAATATCTTACAGTTGCTTTATAAACCCTGAAGAAAAACAGAAAAACTCACTTGCAAATTACTATTTTCTTAATCTTGTAAATTCTGATTTTTTTTCCTGTAAATTTGTGATTTATTTTTGCGTAAATTTACAATATTAATCTTGTAAATTCTGAAATTTTTCTCATAAATTTGTGAGTTTATTTTTTTTTACGACTTTAATGTCAGATATTTCGAGTTTTTCCTCGTAAATTTGTGAGTTTTTTCTGGTAAATTTACAACTTTAATCTTGTAAATTATGATTTTTTTTTCTTGTAAATTTGTGATTTATTTTCTCAAAAAATCTACGATATTGATCTACTAAATTCAAGATTTATATTTCTTAAATTTTAGGAGATGGTTATTAGATTAGATCAGAGATGAAGTGTTTCAGTCTATTTTTATAGAACAACATTTTCTCTTCAACCCAGAAGAACTGGTTTCAAATTCTTCTTTCCATCCTTCCTTGCTTCCTTCCTTCCTTGCTTCCTTCAGGTCTCCTCCTTGCTGACATCATAGAGAAGTATTTCGTCTCGCCAACGCTCTTCCGTGTAATCCGATTGGCTCGGATCGGCCGAGTCCTTCGTCTCATTCGTGGAGCCAAGGGGATCCGCACGCTGCTGTTCGCCCTGATGATGTCACTTCCTGCCCTCTTCAACATCGGCCTCCTCCTCTTCCTCATCATGTTCATCTTCTCCATCTTCGGCATGTCCAACTTCGCTTACGTGAGGAAGGAGGCCATGATCGACGACATGTTTAACTTCGAGACGTTCGGGAACAGCATGATCTGCTTGTTTATGATCACCACGTCGGCGGGATGGGACGGGCTGCTGAACCCCATCAT
Source organism: Sebastes fasciatus (assembly GCF_043250625.1). Classification (NCBI taxonomy): domain Eukaryota; kingdom Metazoa; phylum Chordata; class Actinopteri; order Perciformes; family Sebastidae; genus Sebastes; species Sebastes fasciatus. The sequence continues at coordinate 33,858,611 of NC_133807.1, read as the reverse complement.
GAACACGCCGCCGGACTGCGACCCCGACGTGGAGAACCCCGGGTCGGCGGTCCGAGGGGACTGCGGCAGCCCGGCGTTGGGCATCGTCTTCTTCACCACCTACATCATCATGTCCTTCCTCGTGGTGGTCAACATGTACATCGCCATCATTCTGGAGAACTTTAACGTGGCGACGGAGGAGAGCGCCGACCCGCTGTGTGAGGACGACTTCGAGATGTTTTATGAGACCTGGGAGAAGTTCGACCCCGACGCGTCGCAGTTCATCCAGTACAGGTAAAGAACCGGATGCCTCTCAGTGGACCTGCTCTTCTGGTTAGATCTGGTTAGATCTGGTTAATCTGACTCCACCTCTCTCTCTCTCTCTCTGGGCTTCGCAGTAAACTGTCGGATTTCTGCGACACCCTGAAGGATCCTCTGAGGATCGCCAAACCAAACACCATCAAACTGATCCACATGGATCTGCCTCTGGTTCCTGGAGACAAGATCCACTGTCTGGACATCCTGCTGGCCCTCACTGCTCAGGTGATTTCTGTTGGGATCTTATTATATATGATATTATTCTATGTTGTTTTATGTATAAGGGTGTAACGATTCATCTACCACATCAACTTATAATCCTACGACTCGGAAAGTTGTCCTTCAGGGGACGTAAATCGATCAATTTTCAAGGTAAATAATCGATTGTATCGATACTAAGAATTTGCAGCTTGTGTTTAGGCACAAACGTTATATGGACGTATATTTTAGTAAAGAAAAGTTAAACGTTCCTGTGTATGACGTCATCAACATGCTCCAGTGGCGCCAATCTGAGAAAAACTAAAACTAAACGAATCAGGCTGATGGCGTTGAAGAGCCAGACGAGAGAGAGAGAGATTCAAGCCGTGTTTGAGGTCCAGCATGTGGAATTATTTTGGCTTTTGTAAAAAGGGAGACGTCCTCGATAAATCACTCGCTGTATGCAGAATATGTAAAGGTCAGAATCAAATACAACGGCAACACGACCAGTCTGTCCACGCACCGACTGAGACGCCGATATTATTGTTCTACCGTTTATATTCAAAATGAAGACAGAAGGAGGTTAAACTGCTGTTCATTTAACCTGAAGTGGTTGGAAGTATCGTATCGTATCGCTCTAGATGAACCAAATATCGTCTTTGTATCGTATCATATCGTATCGTATCGTATTGTATCGTATCGTATCATATCGTATTGTATCGTATTGCTCTAGATGAACCAAATATCGTCCTTGAATTGTTTCATATCGTATCGTATCGTATTGTATCGTATTGTATCGTATTGTATCATATCGTATTGTATCGTATCGTATCGTATCATATCGTATCATATCGTATCGTTTCGTATTGTATCATATCGTATTGTATCGTATCGTTTCGTATCGTATCATATCGTATTGTATCGTATCGTATCATATCGTATTGTATCGTATCGTATCATATCGTATTGTATCGTATCGTTTCGTATCGTATCAGATGAACCAAATATCGTCCTTGAATGGTATCGGAACCATAGAAAGTGATACGTATCGTAGTGAGGACGTATCGTTCCACCCTCATTGTGTTAGATAATGTTTAATGTGTTATATGAAATGATATTGTACTCTCTGTGTGAAGGTTCTGGGTGATTCAGGAGGGATGGACGCTCTCAAAGCCAGCATGGAGGAGAAGTTCATGGCCAACAACCCCTCCAAGGTTTATTATATTCTACCGGTTCATCTACTAGAGACTCTTATTGTTTCATCTACTAACAGATAATCATTGTGACCTGCAGGTGTCGTACGAACCAATCAGCAGCACCCTGCGGAGGAAACAGGAAGAGGTGGCGGTGATGGTGATCCAGAGAGCGTACAGGAAACACCTCCTGCAGCGGACGGTCAAACTGGCGTCCTACAAATACCGAGAGAAGACGGAGGGACGACAACTCGAGCCGCCGCCCGAGACGGAGGGACTTCTCAGTAAACGAATCAGTCAGCTGTACGGAGACGGCGAGGAGACGGAGGACCCTCCTCCCACCCGGGTGGAGCTCCAGAGGGAGGTTCAGCTCCACGCCGCTCCGCCCCTCAACGCCGCCTCCAACTTCCTGCCAGATGAGAACCTGAAGGAGTCTATCGTCTGAGGTTTAACTTCCCGTTTCCCTGTGCATTGTGGGAACTCACCTGTCGGAGGAGCAGAGTGTCTCCGTTAAAGAGTGACGGATCAGCAGTAGATGTGCTGACGTCCTCTAATCAGAGAAATTAAACTTTATCAGTCTGTGATGGTCCACAGCGTTCCTTAGAGTTTAACACCAGAAGATGAACGTATGAGACGACCAATCACTAGAGGAGGGAAATAAAAAATATGTATCGAGATTTTTTTTTTTTACTATTTCTAAACAGATGTTTTAACACCAGAATGGATATATCTGCTTCATCTGAGTCTATGCGGAGGTAGAAGGAAGTTACAGCTTTTATTGTGGTAGTCTGAGTAACGTGACGTCATATCCGTTCCGTATCCGTCAACCAAAACAAAGCTCAGAGAGTGTAAACCGTTGGAGGGTCGTCGTGGATACGACCTGCACCCTCACATGTTAAATCCAGCGTGGTAAACACTACACATCCAGTAAAGGATGGAAACACTTTGGGTTTCACACATTGACAGGAAAAGCAGAGCTAGACAGAGCAGAGCTAAAGCTGCATGCTAACTCTGTCACGGACAGGAAACGTTATGGTATCGCGGTAACGTGGCGGTGGAGCCGGCCGTCGCTCTCGTCTCTGTGGTCAAACGGGCCGACGCTACGACTGTAGAGCACCCAGATACTGACATTTGTGTTCTCTGCATTGAAACGGCCCCGATGGAGCTGACCATGGATGGATAAAGAGAACGGAGCTGACGGGAGAGCTAGAGACCACCTTGGAGAAGTTAGAGGAAGTAGACACGTGGGACTACGTCCGCTTTTCAAAATAAGGTGTTAACAAAGGGAACTGTAGATACAAAATACATCTATAGAAATTAGATTGATGGATTATATTCACCAGAAGTATAAAACATTATAGATTAAAAAGAGAACACCACTAATCTGTGAGGGAAATGTCTTTATTCTTTGATTTCTGGGTTGCTGGATAATAAATGTAATCAATAATTCCTGTCAATGATTCTGATATATTTGACTTCAGGACGTCTCTGACTACAGACATGCTGAACATCAAACATTTTTACTGGATTCATTTAGAGATTTTCAAAAGTAAAAGTCTCTAGAAGCGGATGATTCTACTTGTTCCCTTCGTGGTCTAGAGGTAAACAAGTTAACAACAATCAATAAATCAGAATATTGAATCAGCACCAGAGTCTGTTGATAGTATCTAATCATTAGATAGGTGAATCGTCCCAGCTCTACCAATCACGTGACATTATTCAGTGGTCAAATCTGACCGTTTAGGAGAAAGTAACTGATGACATAAGAACAAAGTTTTGATTGCCGGCCACTGTAGCAGCTTGAATCTATTCTTAAATGCATATTTAATATGTCTGATTGTTTTTATTTTTATCCTCCGTCTCTAAAGCTGGTTTATGCTCGCCGTAGTGACGTACTTTCCAACCCTCACGATTTTCCCGAGAGACTCCCGTTTTTCATTGCCTCACTGATGAATATGAGCTTATGCCAGAGATTCACAAGCCAAGGTCACACCAGAGGGGAGAATTATTCAGTTTTCTTTCTTTCATCTTTTAAAGCCACCAGAAACAAAGTCTCTGAAACTCTAATTGTTCTGGGGGAGGACCTCCAGACCTCCAGACGCCTCGCTTTGGTTTTGAAATCCTCCCCCTTTTTTTTTTTTAAGGTCTGAAGGTTGGCGAGTATGCGTAGTGAAGCCGGCGGCGAAGTGCCAGAAAATTACACCATCACGGCTTTGGCGTGATGCGCGAAGGCTCCGCAAGTTGTCGCGGTGGTTTGTCGTGCACCTGTGAATTTTTGTAATTACGCGCCGACTGCTCGCACTGCGCTTTTCATCTCTACATGGATGCCTTCCGGGAAAGACAGGCTGAGTAGGTTGGCCTGCATCGAAATCTCTGTGACTGTTCATTGAGAGACCACAGGGACTATACTATACTACTAGCATGAGGTTATACTACTAGTATAGTATGAAGTTATACTTCTAGTATAGTATGAAGTTATACTACTAGTACAGTATGAGGTTGTACTACTAGTATAGTATGAAGTTATACTACTATTATAGTATGAGGTTGTACTACTAGTATAGTATGAAGTTATACTACTAGTATAGTATGAGGTTGTACTACTAGTTGTACTACTAGTATAGTATGAGGTTGTACTACTAGTATAGTATGAAGTTATACTACTAGTATAGTATGAGGTTGTACGACTAGTTGTACTACTAGTATAGTATGAGGTTGTACTACTAGTATTGTATGAAGTTATACTACTAGTGTAGTATGAGGTTGTACTACTAGTATAGTATGAGGTTGTACTGCTAGTATAGTATGAGGTTGTACTACTAGTATAGTATGAGGTTGTACTACTAGTATAGTATGAGGTTGTACTGCTAGTATAGTATGAGGTTGTACTACTAGTATAGTATGAGGTTGTACTACTAGTGTAGTATGAGGTTGTTCTACTAGTATAGTATGAGGTTGTACTACTAGTATAGTATGAGGTTGTACTGCTAGTATAGTATGAGGTTGTACTGCTAGTATAGTATGAGGTTGTACTACTAGTATTGTATGAAGTTATACTACTAGTATAGTATGAGGTTGTACTGCTAGTATAGTATGAGGTTGTACTACTAGTTGTACTACTAGTATAGTATGAGGTTGTACTACTAGTATTGTATGAAGTTATACTACTAGTGTAGTATGAGGTTGTACTACTAGTATAGTATGAGGTTGTACTGCTAGTATAGTATGAGGTTGTACTACTAGTATAGTATGAGGTTGTACTACTAGTATAGTATGAGGTTGTACTACTAGTATAGTATGAGGTTGTACTACTAGTGTAGTATGAGGTTGTTCTACTAGTATAGTATGAGGTTGTACTACTAGTATAGTATGAGGTTGTACTGCTAGTATAGTATGAGGTTGTACTACTAGTATAGTATGAGGTTGTACTACTAGTATAGTATGAGGTTGTACTGCTAGTATAGTATGAGGTTGTACTACTAGTATAGTATGAGGTTGTACTACTAGTATAGTATGAGGTTGTACTGCTAGTATAGTATGAGGTTGTACTACTAGTATAGTATGAGGTTTCCTATACAGCCGTCATGTGTACATAATAAACTATAGTATAGATATTATATAGACTGAATACACAATTATACATAGAATAAAAACATATATGAAGAATATGGATCCAGGAAGATAATAGCATATTGTATTATTATAGTATATAATATTATATTGTGTTTTGGGGTTTATAATTGAACTCTTTATGAATCAGAGTTTATCTGAATAACTAACGAGGAACTTTATTTCTTTCTTTCTTGATCTTTTTTATTTCTTAATTGTTTCATATATTTTTGTATGAATTCTGTTAATATTATGATATTATGATGTTAATGTGCTGTAATCTTTGTTCATCTGTTGTTTCTTTAAAGAATTCACTCAAAGATTAAATTTGTCAAACTGCTTGTTGCTAAGAAACCAACTCTTCATGTGATTGTTGGATGAGAGTCATCGGCCTGCTGATTGGTCGGTTGATGAATAAACCCTCCTGGACATGTTTCTACTGTTGTTCATCAGGCAGAAATATACACCTGTACACCTGTATACCTACACACCTCTATACCTACACACCTGTATACATACACACCTCTATACCTACACACCTGTATACCTACACACCTGTATACCTACACACCTCTATACCTACACACCTGTATACCTACACACCTCTATACCTACACACCTGTATACCTACACACCTGTATACCTACACACCTCTATACCTACACACCTGTATACCTACACACCTGTATACCTACACACCTCTATACCTACACACCTGTAAACCTTTAACCTTTTCCACTCCATCCCTCTTTACCATGGACCTGTTTCTAGTTTGATCCATCCATCCTCTGAATGCTCTAGGTCTCTAGTTTGATCCATCCATCCTCTGAATGCTCTAGGTCTCTAGTTTGATCCATCCATCCTCTGAATGCTCTAGGTCTCTAGTTTGTGTCTGTAAAGTTTCATGAGGCTGTGATTATCCTAGAGGTCACCACAGGTTATTTTATACAGTGAGGTCAATGAAATGTCTCCTATGGGGACTAACATCATCACACATGATTTCAGTTGGGCTCATTGGATCCACCAGAGTCTCAGCTTTACAGTGAGACACAGTTTATGGACCCCAACACTGTTTAGGAACCCCAGCATGTTGAAGCTCTACAGTGAGACCAGCTCATAGAGACGGGATGATGGTTCTACTTCCTGCTCAGTGGCAGCGCGGCAGCAGCTGTTGTTGTTTGATCTGAACGGCCAAAGTTCAAAGAGAAAGACAAGAAGAGCAACAGCTGCACACACACACGCACGCACGCACGCACGCACGCACGCACGCACGCACGCACGCACAGTTTCTGGTTTCAGTCGTTGTGTTTCAGAAACTTGTCGGTAACTTCATTTTACAGCTCCACATGTTTCATAGTAATTAGGTGAAAATTAGTTTAATATAAGTATAAGTAACCTGTTTGAAATTTCTTTGGAATTACTGCCAAATTACCCCAATATATATTTATATATATAAATATATTTATTTATATTTATATATATATATATAAATATATTTATTTATATTTATATATATATATATATATAAATATATTTATTTATATATATATATATATATATATATATATATAAATATAAATAAATATATTTATATATATATATATATATATAAATATAAATAAATATATTTATATATATATATATAAATATATTTATTTATATATATATATATTTATATATATAAATATATTTATTTATATTTATATATATATATATAAATATATTTATTTATATTTATATATATATATATATATATAAATATATTTATTTATATTTATATATATATATATATATATATATATAAATAAATATATTTATATATATATATATAAATATATTTATTTATATTTATATATATATATATATATATTTATATATAAATATAAATAAATATAAATAAATATATTTATATATATATATATAAATAAATATATTTATATATATATTTAAATATAAATAAATATATTTTTTATATATATATATAAATATATAAATATAAATATAAATAATTACTTTGTTCGGCTGTCTTGACTTGGGACTTTTATTATTATTATTATTATTTTATACGACGGAGTATTAGGGCCACGTTGAGGGCAAAAAATCAGAGATTTTGAGAATAAAGTCATAATACGATAATAAAGTAGTAATTTAATGAGAATAAAGTCATACTATTTCAAGAAAAATAAGTCGTAATATTACGATAATAAAGTCATAACTTTACGAGATAAAAAGTAATTTCCTCCTCTAAAGAATCAGTTTCCTCAGCAGGTCCGTGTGGCTCAGAATAAACTGATGATGATGGATGATGGATGATGGATGATGGATGATGATGATGATGATGAGCCAGAAGATGAAGGATTTGGTTATTTGTGAAACCTAAACTAAAGCAGAACTTTAATAATTATGTTCCTGTATTTCCCAACAACTGGTGTTTTATTTAATACAGTTCCAGGAGCAGAATACTAAGTCCCTGTAAATGAGGTGTCAGCAGGTTCACTGTAAACGGATGTGAAGAGAAAATAGACACAGTTTCTACTCTGACTTTACTCCGTCTGTGAGCTGCTGTCTCCCTCTGCTGGACGACCTCTGACCTGCACGCTGTCACCGTCCACCGTCCACCGTCCACCAGGGAATAACTACAGTATACAGTATATAATATATAATATATATATATACTGATAATAAAACCTCTACCTTCTTCATCTAGACAACAGAGAGATGTCAGGTATGTATTTAATAAAGATTTATTGCTCCATAAGTGTTTAAACATGCTGATTTCCATCGACTGCAGCGGTTCACAATACGATCAAAAATACAGTTTTAGAGATCAAACTGTTAAATGAACCTCCGTACATCTAACCTCAACATCTAGTCATCTATATTCATGAACGTTGGAGCTTTATTCAGCTGTGTAATAATAATAATAATAACAGTGTACGGTTCTGTTTAACCGTAAAGCGTTTTGATGCTCTGGGGGCTCAATTTCTGATAATTCATAAATCTGTCTGGATGGTTTGTTGTTGTTTTTTCATGATGAAGAAACCCGCTGAGATCCCGACGACATCACTGTAGTTGATCCCAAATCACAGCATGTCTTCTTCTCTGGTGCTCCTCGAGGTCTTGATGTCTTAATGTGGGATTCTGGAGGATTATTGATCATTTTGATCAATTCTCTAGTGGTAACAAATGGTTCCATTTAGCACCAAATCTGTGGAACAAATGATATCAACCTAACAACTGATGAGACGTAAGAGAGCCTGAAGAGGACCATCAGATACTTCATCAGACCCCCATCGGACCTCCACCACACCTCCATCACACCTCTATAAGACCATCAGATACTTCTACCATCATCTTCTAAACTCTGATACACTTTCACTATTTATTTTAAATAATTCATTAATTCATGTTTTTTTGGAGTCAGAGTGGTTCTGGATTCACATCACAACATATTCCAGAAGATTCTCCCTCCATCGGACCTCCATCAGACCTCCATCAGACCATCAGACCTCCATCAGACCTTCATCAGACCTCCATCAGACCATCAGACCTCCATCAGACCTTTATCAGACCTCCATCAGACCATCAGACCTCCATCAGACCTCCATCACACCTCCATCACACCTCCATCAGACCATCAGACCTCCATCAGACCTCCATCAGACCATCAGACCTCCATCAGACCATCAGACCTCCATCAGACCTCCATCACACCTCCATCAGACCATCATACCTCCATCAGACCATCAGACCTCCATCAGACCATCAGACCTCCATCAGACCTCCATCAGACCTCCATCAGACCATCATACCTCCATCAGACCTCCATCAGACCATCATACCTCCATCAGACCTCCATCAGACCATCACACCTCCATCAGACCTCCATCAGACCATCAGACCTCCATCACACCTCCATCAGACATCCATCAGACCATCAGACCTCCATCAGACCTCCATCAGACCTCCATCACACCTCCATCAGACATCCATCAGACCTCCATCAGACCTCCATCACACCTCCATCAGACATCCATCAGACCATCAGACCTCCATCAGACCTCCATCAGACATCCATCAGACCATCAGACCTCCATCAGACCATCAGACCTCCATCAGACCTCTATCACACCTCCATCAGACCATCAGACCTCCATCAGACCTCTATCACACCTCCATCAGACCATCAGACCTCCATCAGACCTCCATCAGACATCCATCAGACCATCAGACCTCCATCAGACCATCAGACCTCCATCAGACCATCAGACCTCCATCAGACCTCCATCAGACCTCCATCACACCTCCATCAGACCATCATACCTCCATCAGACCATCAGACCTCCATCAGACCATCAGACCTCCATCACACCTCCATCAGACCATCAGACCTTCATCAGACCTCCATCAGACCTCCATCACACCTCCATCAGACCATCATACCTCCATCAGACCTCCATCAGACCATCAGACCTCCATCACACCTCCATCAGACCTCCATCAGACCTCCATCAGACCTCCATCAGACCATCAGACCTCCATCACACCTCCATCAGACCATCAGACCTCCATCACACCTCCATCAGACCTCTATCACACCTCCATCAGACCATCAGACCTCCATCACACCTCCATCAGACCTCCATCAGACCTCCATCAGACCATCAGACCTCCATCACACCTCCATCAGACCATCAGACCTCCATCACACCTCCATCAGACCTCTATCACACCTCCATCAGACCATCAGACCTCAATCAGACCTCTATCAGACCTCCATTAGACCATCAGACCTCCATCAGACCTCTATCACACCTCTATCAGACCTCCATCAGACCATCAGACCTCTATCACACCTCCATCAGACCTCCATCAGACCTCCATCAGACCATCAGACCTCCATCAGACCTCTATCACACCTCTATCACACCTCCATCAGACCTCTATCAGACCTCCATCAGACCTCTATCACACCTCCATCAGACCATCAGACCTCAATCAGACCTCTATCACACCTCCATCAGACCATCAGACCTCCATCAGACCTCTATCACACCTCCATCAGACCATCAGACCTCCATCAGACCATCAGACCTCCATCACACCTCCATCAGACCTCCATCACACCTCCATCAGACCTCCATCAGACCTCCATCATACCTCCATCAGACCTCCATCAGACCATCAGACCTCCATCACACCTCCATCACACCATCAGACCTCCATCAGACCTCTATCACACCTCCATCAGACCATCAGACCTCCATCAGACCTCTATCACACCTCCATCAGACCATCAGACCTCCATCAGACCATCAGACCTCCATCACACCTCCATCATACCTCCATCACACCTCCATCAGACCTCGATCAGACCTCCATTACACCTCCATCAGACCTCCATCAGACCATCAGACCTCAATCAGACCTCCATCACACCTCCATCAGACATCCATCAGACCTCCATCACACCTCCATCAGACCTCCATCAGACCATCAGACCTCAATCAGACCTCCATCACACCTCCATCAGACATCCATCAGACCATCAGACCTCCATCAGACCTCCATCACACCTCCATCAGACATCCATCAGACCATCAGACCTCCATCACACCTCCATCAGACATCCATCAGACCTCCATCACACCTCCATCAGACCTCGATCAGACCATCAGACCTCCATCAGACCTCCATCACACCTCCATCAGACCTCCATCAGACCATCAGACCTCCATTAGACCTCCATCACACCTCCATCAGACATCCATCAGACCTCCATCACACCTCCATCAGACATCCATCAGACCATCAGACCTCCATCAGACCATCAGACCTCCATCAGACATCCATCAGACCATCAGACCTCCATCACACCTCCATCAGACCATCAGACCTCAATCAGACCTCTATCAGACCTCCATCAGACCTCCATCAGACCTCTATCACACCTCCATCAGACCTCCATCAGACCTCCATCAGACCATCAGACCTCCATCAGACCATCAGACCTCCATCAGACCTCTATCACACCTCCATCAGACCATCAGACCTCCATCACACCTCCATCAGACCATCAGACCTCCATCAGACCTCCATCAGACCATCAGACCTCCATCAGACCTCCATCAGACATCCATCAGACCATCAGACCTCCATCACACCTCCATCAGACCATCAGACCTCAATCAGACCTCTATCAGACCTCCATCAGACCATCAGACCTCCATCAGACCTCTATCACACCTCCATCAGACCTCCATCAGACCTCCATCAGACCTCCATCAGACCATCAGACCTCCATCAGACCTCTATCACACCTCTATCAGACCTCCATCAGACCATCAGACCTCCATCAGACCTCTATCACACCTCCATCAGACCTCCATCAGACCATCAGACCTCCATCAGACCTCCATCAGACCATCAGACCTCCATCAGACCTCTATCACACCTCCATCAGACCTCCATCAGACCTCCATCAGACCATCAGACCTCCATCAGACCTCTATCACACCTCTATCAGACCTCCATCAGACCATCAGACCTCCATCAGACCTCCATCACACCTCCATCAGACCATCAGACCTCCATCAGACCTCAATCAGACCATCAGACCTCCATCAGACCTCCATCAGACCATCAAACCTCCATCAGACCTCTATCACACCTCTATCAGACCATCAGACCTCCATCAGACCTCCATCACACCTCCATCAGACCATCAGACCTCCATCAGACCTCCATCAGACCTCCATCAGACCATCAGACCTCAATCAGACCTCTATCACACCTCCATCAGACCTCCATAAGACCTCCATCAGACCATCAGACCTCCATCAGACCTCTATCACACCTCTATCAGACCTCCATCAGACCATCAGACCTCCATCAGACCTCCATCACACCTCCATCAGACCATCAGACCTCCATCAGACCTCCATCAGACCTCTATCACACCTCTATCAGACCTCCATCAGACCATCAGACCTCCATCAGACCTCAATCAGACCTCCATCAGACCTCCATCAGACCATCAGACCTCCATCAGACATCCATCAGACCTCCATCAGACCTCCATCAGACCTCCATCAGACCATCAGACCTCCATCAGACCTCCATCAGACCTCCATCAGACCATCAGACCTCCATCAGACCTCCATCAGACCTCCATCAGACCTCCATCAGACCATCAGACCTCCATCAGACCTCCATCAGACCTCCATCAGACCTCTCTGTGATGTTTATATTCCCACTAGATTGTTTTAGTGAACCTCTAACCTCCCAGCTCACTCTGAGCCTGAGAGTCACATTCATTCATTCATTCATTAGAGGTGAACAGGTGAGACGTACCTGAAGCACCGAGGAGCTGCAGCTGAGACTCCAGCTGCTGGTCTGGTCTGGTCCTGGTCCTGCCGGTCTGGTCTGGTCCTGGTCCTGCTGGTCTGTTCTGGACCTGGTCCTGCTGGTCTGTAGCAGCCTGTAGTATAATGGTGTATTCTTGTTTCTCGTCGGACCGTTTAGAGGGACGGACCGGTCTCAGCTCATTAACATAAAGTTTCAGGTCTAAACTATAAAACTCTGAAACATTTAAACTAACTGTTATTAATCTAAAATAAACACAGAATCATCTTCACGGATTATTTCTCTCATTAAATGTTCTCAGAAACATTCAAGTAATTATTTTATTTTCATCCAATCAGGAGCCGTCTAGAGTCCAGCAGCCAATCAGGAGCCGTCTAGAGTCCAGCAGCCAATCAGGAGCCGTCTAGAGTCCAGCAGCCAATCAGGAGCCGTCTAGAGTCCAGCAGCCAATCAGGAGCCGCCGTCTAGAGTCAAGCAGCCAATCAGGAGCTGTCTAGAGTCCAGCAGCCAATCAGGAGCCGTCTAGAGTCCAGCAGCCAATCAGGAGCCGTCTAGAGTCAAGCAGCCAATCAAGCCTCCGATAGTCTGCGGTCATGGTAACGACACGCAAAACGTCACATCCGGTTTAGGCGGTGGGGGAAAAACAGAGCAGTCGCGACTATTATTATTAATAATATTATTATTATAATAAAAAATATTATTATAATTATTATTATTATTGTTATTATAATAAAATTAATAATATAATAATAATAACAATAATTATTGTTATTATTATTATAATAAAAATAATAATATAATAATAATAATTATTATTATTATTATAACAGGAGCAACAGAAAGCGCTTTGATTTAACGGTTGCCATGGAGATAAAATACTCACCTGTCAGTGGAGTTATAACTCAAACCCCATATATATCCTCTTCTTCTTCTTTACATTATAATATTTTATTTATTATAATATCATCACAATCTGCAGTCAAAAGGATTTATATTTATATATTTTTATTGTCATGAAAAAAAACACTAAATAAAAAATAACACACAGAAGCAGCAGCTCTCAGAGAACATGATCCAAATAAAGACCGTTAGAAAACACTACATTACCCAGAATGCAGCACTCACAGGTGCTCTATAAGTCCTGAAGAGCTTTTTCTATAATTATTCTATGAAACAGAAAAACTCGTCGGCACATTAGAGACGATGTGAGAATAAAGACAAAATGTTTTGAGAATAAATATCGTTATTCTCCAGGAATTTTTTTTTTTTTTTGAGAACAAAGTTTTAATATTTTAGAGATTAAAAAAAACCTAAATTATTCAAGATTAATGTAATATTTCAAGATTTTTTTTAATTCTTATTTTGAGTCTTAATATTTTGAGAAAAAAATCTTAGTTCTCCAAGAAAAAAAATAAATTGTTCGAGGAAATATTTTAAGAACAAAGTTGTAATATTTTAGAAATATAAAGTCCAACATTTTTCAAGATCAATGTTATAATATTTCAACATTTAGTTTGAGAGAAAAATCGTAATATTTTGAGAATAACGTCTTAATTTTTAGTTGTAATATTACGAGTAAACAGTCACGTTAAATAAAGAATAAAATCATTATGAATAAGAAGTTGCTTCGAGAACACAAAGTATGATTACAGGTAGATATCTGGAAGTATTAATACTTTATTTTTAAAATATAATACTAGAAATCTAAATTTGACTTTATTCTTGAAATAGCATAAAAATAAAAACTAAAGCTGTCAGATAAATATAGTGCAGTAAAAAGTACACCATTTTTATATTTACATGTTGCTTATTTTAATAATAAAAAGTACTCCAAAGTAAAAATCATAATTTTAAAATATATAAGTAATATCAAAACTGCTATACACCTTATTTTATAATAATAATATTACTGTAGTTATGGAATAAGTCATATGTAAATAAGTAAATTACACTGAGTATTTTTAAATCAGTGTAAGGTATTGATTCTCTGACCTGCTGTCTGTTTCTCATATATTTGAATTCAGGAAGCAGTTTATTGATTTCCCCATAAATAAATAAATAATAATAATAAGACTGTAATCTTTGATCTAAAGTGTCACCAATAATAATAATAATAATAATAATTAAAATAAATAATAATTATTAATTAAATGAGATATTAATGCAGTAAATGTGTCTGAACTCAAAGACAGAAAAATAAAACATCTTTAAAATATAAATCAACATTTTCTACATCCGAGTTTGTGTTTTTGTGAGTTGGCGTTGCCGCGGTAACCGTGATGACATCATCTCAGAGGGAGTAGAGCTTCAGCTGCTCCTCCATGATGACATCATCTCAGAGGGAGTAGAGCTTCATGATGACTTCATCTCAGAGGGAGTAGAGCTTCATGATGACATCATCTCAGAGGGAGTAGAGCTTCATGATGACTTCATCTCAGAGGGAGTAGAGCTTCAAGATGACTTCATCTCAGAGGGAGTAGAGCTTCATGATGACATCATCTCAGAGGGAGTAGAGCTTCATGATGACTTCATCTCAGAGGGAGTAGAGCTTCATGATGACATCATCTCAGAGGGAGTAGAGCTTCATGATGACATCATCTCAGAGGGAGTAGAGCTTCATGATGACTTCATCTCAGAGGGAGTAGAGCTTCAAGATGACTTCATCTCAGAGGGAGTAGAGCTTCATGATGACATCATCTCAGAGGGAGTAGAGCTTCATGATGACTTCATCTCAGAGGGAGTAGAGCTTCATGATGACATCATCTCAGAGGGAGTAGAGCTTCATGATGACATCATCTCAGAGGGAGTAGAGCTTCATGATGACTTCATCTCAGAGGGAGTAGAGCTTCATGATGACATCATCTCAGAGGGAGTAGAGCTTCATGATGACATCATCTCAGAGGGAGTAGAGCTTCATGATGACTTCATCTCAGAGGGAGTAGAGCTTCATGATGACTTCATCTCAGAGGGAGTAGAGCTTCAGCTGCTCCTCCATGATGACATCATCTCAGAGGGAGTAGAGCTTCATGATGACATCATCTCAGAGGGAGTAGAGCTTCATGATGACATCATCTCAGAGGGCGTAGAGCTTCATGATGACATCATCTCAGAGGGAGTAGAGCTTCATGATGACATCATCTCAGAGGGAGTAGAGCTTCATGATGACATCATCTCAGAGGGAGTAGAGCTTCATGATGACATCATCTCAGAGGGAGTAGAGCTTCATGATGACTTCATCTCAGAGGGAGTAGAGCTTCAGCTGCTCCTCCATGATGACATCATCTCAGAGGGAGTAGAGCTTCATGATGACTTCATCTCAGAGGGAGTAGAGCTTCAGCTGCTCCTCCATGATGACATCATCTCAGAGGGAGTAGAGCTTCATGATGACTTCATCTCAGAGGGAGTAGAGCTTCATGATGACATCATCTCAGAGGGAGTAGAGCTTCATGATGACATCATCTCAGAGGGAGTAGAGCTTCATGATGACATCATCTCAGAGGGAGTAGAGCTTCATGATGACATCATCTCAGAGGGAGTAGAGCTTCATGATGACATCATCTCAGAGGGAGTAGAGCTTCAGCTGCTCCTCCATGATGACATCATCTCAGAGGGAGTAGAGCTTCATGATGACATCATCTCAGAGGGAGTAGAGCTTCAGCTGCTCCTCCATGTCTCCTTCCGTCACGTCCCCCAGCACCTCCTGGTTCTCCCTCAGCAGCAGGAAGATGGCTGCCAGCTGCTCCTGTTGCACCCTGGGAAGTCACGGCACAACACACACACACGTTATGTATAATATCATAATATCATAACAGAAAAAACGTTGTATATTTCCAAAAGAAAAACTCATTTTTGAGCAAGATATCAAACATTTTCAAGAAAAAAATAGAAAAAAAGTCCTAAAAAAAAATCTTTTATTTTGAGAATAAATATTTGATGATATTTCAAGGTTAAGAAATATTTCCAAAATAAGTTATTTTTGAAAAAAGTCACAATTTTTTCAAAATTAAAACAAAAAAATTCCACCTCCCCAAAAAATACTAACATTTTCAAGATTAATGTATTATTACATCAGGTAGATATCTGGAAATATTAAGACTTTATTTTCTAAATATAATATTATAAATCTAAATTTGACTATTCTGGAAACACCTTACAGATGCTCTACAATCGGAGACGATGTTATTGTTAATAAAGTCGAAATATTTTGAGATTTAAGTTGAAATATTTGAAGAAAAAATATAATTCTCCAAGAAAAATAAAATACATTTTTCGAGGAAAAGATTCAAAGAACAAAGTTGTTAAATTTTACAGATAAAAAAACTTCATAAATATTTCATTATTTAATTTTTTTTCTTAATATTTTGAGATTTAAGTTATAATATTTGAAAGAAATATATATCTTAACTCTACAAGAAAAAAAAATAAAATATGTATTTTGAGGAAGAGTTAAAGAACAAAGTTATAATATTTATGGGGAATAAAGTCCAACTCTTTTCAAGATTAATTTCATCATATTTTAAGAAACAAAAAAAAACATTTTATTTTGATAGAAAACTTGTAATATTTTCAGACTAACATCTTAATTTGTAGTTGTAATATTACGAGTAGACAGTCACATCATAAGAATAAAGTGTATGATTCCATCGGGTAGATGTCTGGAAATATTAATATATATTATTTTCTAAATATAATATTAGAAATCTAAATTTGACTTTATTCTTGAAATATCTTTAAAACAATAATAACTAAAGCTGTCAGATGAATGTAGAGCAGTAAAACAAATACAATATTCCCTCTGAGATGTAGAAGGAGAAAGTACAAGTAGCTCCGATGTGTACTGTCATCTGTATTTATGTATTTCTGTTATCGCGTGATCATGAATCACTCGGATATTTAACGTTGAACAAAAACAAAAGAAGCAGCTGGAAACTAAACACGTGGAACTGTTTCAATGAGTTTCAATGAGTTTCAATGAGTTTCAATGACTTTCAATGACTTTCAATGAGTTTCAATGACGGCTGATTTCTGATTTTCACTGCAGGAGAAGTTGAATAACAAACACGACTAACAACTTGTGTTCAGTTTCACACATTTATTCATTTCTTTAATTCTTTATTGCAGGTTTCAACATTTAAATGAGACAGAAGAACTCGAACACTCCACGGTGACCTTTAGACTGAAGAGCTTCCTGTTGAACACGTCGGTCTTTAAACCTCATTTAAATCACAGTTTAATAGTTTATCTCACTCTGTAATAATCACCACAACTTCACACTGGGTTTGTGTTAACGAAGCTCCAACAACAACCACAACATCATCATCCCACAGCTTTACACATCCTCAACTAAAGACAAGCTGACGGGTCAAAAGGCAGAATCCTGAAGGCACGTCGGTGGGAAGACGTTGGATATTCACAAGCAGCTGAAAGACCTGAAAGACCTGAAAGACCTGAAAGACCTCAAAGCTCTGACACCAGAAATAGAATAAAGTTTCACTTCGTCGTCTTCACTGATCAGCTGAGAGGAAATCAGGACGTCTGACGTCTCATTCAGGAGCTCTGAAACAACGAGACGAACATCAGGACTCAGATCAATGAACAGAAAATATAGAAACAGTTTCATAACGAACTTTAAAGAAGAACCAGACCAGCCGGTCAGAACCAATCAGTTCAAAGAGTACATGAATAGTACATGATTTATATATACTACCGGGCTGGGGTGGTCCTTTAAATGCAGGTTATCATTAATGTTAGATTATGAATTATGAATTCATGCAGAAGTCTTTGGTTCATTATTATAAAGTTATAAACTATAAACTATAAAGTTATAAACTATAAACTATAAAGTTATAAACTATAAACTCAGCTGTGAAATGATGAGAAGAATACAGATTAATAATCCAATCTGTTAAAGATGTTTGGGCTTCGCTGCTCTTCAGACGTCGTTTAGACGTCGTTTAGACTTCAGAGTTTAATACGACTGAACTTTCTCATTATTTCGATGTTTTACTCATTTCTTTTGCTTTATACGTTTTTCTTGTAAATTTACAACGTTAATCTGTTCTAATTTGTGAGTTTTTTCTTGTAAATTTACAATTTTAATTTTGTAAATTCTGATTTTTTTTCTCGGAAATTTGTGAGTTTTTCCTTGTAAATTAACAACGTTAATCTCGAAAATTCTGAGGGTTTCCTTCTTGTAAATTTACAATCTTAATCCTGTAAATTCAGGGTTTTTTCTCGTAAATTTACGATATTAGTCCTGTAAATTCTGTGTTTTTTTCTCTGGAAATTTGAGATTTTTTTTCCTCATAAATTTACGATTTTAGTCTTGTAAATTCTGAGATTTTTTTCTTGTAAATTTACAACGTTAATCTTGAAAATTCTGATTTATTTTCTCGAGAATTTGTGATTTATTTTCACATAAATTTACGTTTTTAATCTTGTAAATTTCTGAGTTTTTTCCTGTAAATTTATGATCTTAATCCTGTAAATTCAGGGTTTTTTCTCGTAAATTTACGATATTAGTCCTGTAAATTCTGTGTTTTTTTCTCTGGAAATTTGTGATTTTTCCTCGTAAATTTACGATTTTAATCTTGTAAATTCCGAGGTTTTTTTCTTGTAAATTTACAACTTTAATCTTGTAAATTCTGTGTTTTTTCTCGTAAATTTGTGATTTATTTTTCTCATATTTATATTTTTAATCTTGTAAATTTCTGAGTTTTTTCTTGTAAAGTTGTGATCTTAATTTTGGACATTCTGAGTTTTTTTATATGATATATTATATTCCCCCCCTCCCCCGCCTCCTTAATAATTTTATTTATAACTTTAACTTACTATAATAATAACTTTAACAGCTTTGTAAAGAGTTTCAGGTGAAGTCTGAAGAATCCTTTATTATTATTTATTTTATATGTATTTTTTATTAGTCTGTAGATTTATAAAGAAAACGTTAACGTATGATTTAGACGAAGGTTTTGAATCCAGTTAAGCGTCGTCTGTGTTTATAACATTTAAAATAAGAGTTGATTTAAACTCCCTGAAATCTGACGTCAGTGTGACGGACAGCTGGAGCGGCCAATCAGAGACCTCGGTGGTCCAGATCAGATGCGAGAGTCTCATCAGTTCACAGCTGGAGCTTCGGTTAACGGCGACCGGCAGGACTCACCGTTAGCTGAGGTTGTTAGCAGGCAGCATGCAGGGTTAGCAGGCGTGGCTGACAGGTGAGGCTGACAGGTGAGGCTGACAGGTGAGGCTGAATAAATGAAGTAGAGAAAGCAAGCGCTCGGTCCTCAGCGACAGTAAACCAGCACCAGAACCAGAACCAGAACCAGAACCAGAACCAGAGAGATGGAGTCCCGATGTGAAGGATTACCTGTAGTGAGCTGCGTTAATCACACAGGTGAGGTGACTCATTTGAGCTGATTCCACCTGTTAGTGTTTACATGTGAGACCTCCAGCTACCTGCTAATATACAGACACAACTACTAACTCCTAGACCAGAGGTCAGAGGTCAGAGGTCAACAACCAAGTCGTAATATTATAAAGTAGTCATTTTACATGTTATTTTCTTTTTTTCTCGTAAAGTTATGACTTAATTCTCGTAATAAAATAAATAATAAGGAATAAAGAATAAAGAATAAAGACTACTAAGCTTTAATGATCTGACAAGGTGTTTCCAGGTGTTGTGATGTTTCCAGGTGTTGTGATGTTTCCAGGTGTTGTGATGTTTCCAGGTGTTGTGATATTTCCAGGTGTTGTGATGTTTCCGTGGAGGCGGATTTAAAAACAATGATTCACTTATAAATCAATGATTATTAAACGATTGTCCGTCACAGACTGTATTTCTATTTATCGTACACGTTTTATCTGAATCTCAGCACATATTTTGCAGATGTTATATTTTTAATGTGAAGTCTGGACTTTATTAATAAAAATAACAAATTAATAATAAATCTAATGTCTGCAGCAGAATATCACAATAATGAGCTTACTGACATTACTTTTCATTTATTATAATAATTCAGATAAACAGCACTGCTGCCACAATAAGATATATTCATTACCATGTCACAGAATATTAATTAATAATCATAAGTCAATCATATACATATACATGTTTAACACACGCTGCATCCTCTTCATTTCAAAATAATTATATTTTACATTCATATATTTCATATTTATGATTCTTGACTTTAGCAGTACCTGATTATGTATTTATTTCCTCTGATTGTTTATGCACCAGATCCCCTGTAATAATGATAATGATAATGATAATAATAATAATAATGATAATAATAATAATAATGATAATAATAATAATGATAATAATAATAATGATAATAATAATGATAATGATAATAATAATAATAAACGTATTGCTAGTTGTAACGACGGTGTCTGCCTTTATTGTAATATTTAACATTACTTATTCAAAGTGTTTCATTGTTAAATTCTGTTTTCGGTCCTTTTCCTCCCATCTAAACGGTGATTCCTGGTTATCTGGTTCTGTTTACGGGACTCTGACTCTAACTGATGTGAGATCAGTCTATAAGGAGGTGTTGTTGGGTGATGAGGAGAGGAAGTCAGTAACAGAACAGTACTGAGATCAGCCTCAGACTGTCTGGACTACAGAGAGGTGTTCTGTGTTCAGTAACCTTACGTACCATCAGGATGATTATAGAGAGGTTAAATCAGAGGTGAGCTCTATCCTGTAGAGATAAAGGTGGAGGAGGCCGTCAGACCGACGACACGGAGGAAACTCACCACAATAAAGGTTCATTATCAACGTCTAGATAGAAACTCAGAACATTAAAGGGTTAAAGACATAATAACCACGTTGGCAATCAATCTGATTTCCATAGATGTATTTTGTATCTACAGTTCCCTTTGTTAACACCTTATTTTGAAAAGCAGACGTAGTCCCACGTGTCTACTTCCTCTAACTTCTCCAAGGTGGTCTCTAGCTCTCCCGTCAGCTCCGTTCTCTTTATCCATCCATGGTCAGCTCCATCGGGGCCGTTTCAATGCAGAGAACACAAATGTCAGTATCTGGGTGCTCTACAGTCGTAGCGTCGGCCCATTTGACCACGGAGACGAGAGCGACGGACCATTTGACCACGGAGACGAGAGCGACGGACCATTTGACCACGGAGACGAGAGCGACGGACCATTTGACCACGGAGACGAGAGCGACGGACCATTTGACCACGGAGACGAGAGCGACGGACCATTTGACCACGGAGACGAGAGCGACGGACCATTTGACCACAGAGACGAGAGCGACGGACCATTTGACCACGGAGACGAGAGCGACGGACCATTTGACCACAGAGACGAGAGCGACGGACCATTTGACCACGGAGACGAAAGCGACGGACCATTTGACCACGGAGACGAGAGCGACGGACCATTTGACCACGGAGACGAGAGCGACGGACCATTTGACCACGGAGACGAGAGCGACGGACCATTTGACCACGGAGACGAGATGGTTTTTTTTCTGACATATTTCGGCTTTTTTTTACGTTAGCATGCAGCTTTAGCTCTGCTCTGTCTAGCTCTGCTTTTCCTGTCAATATGTGAAACCCAAAGTGTTTCCATCCTTTACTGGATGTGTAGTGTTTACCACGCTGGATTTAACATGTGAGGGTGCAGGTCGTATCCACGACGACCCTCCAACGTTTTACACTCTCTGAGGTTTGTTTTGGTTGACGGATACGGAACGGATATGACGTCACGTTACTCAGACTACCACAATAAAAGCGGTAACTTCCTTCTACCTCCAGATAGACTCAGATGAAGCAGATAGATCCATCCTGGTGGTAAAACATCTGGTTAGAAACCGTTAAAAAGGTGACGTGAATCAGTGTTTTTCCCCTCCCTACTAGACACCTCCAGATCTACACACTGCTCCTTTAATTTAACTCAGTTTGGTGACACATCAACAGCTGTAGGACGACAGCAACGACAACAATAATGTGCTAAAGCTACATGCTAACTGGGCTAGCTGTGTAGTGTGAGCAGAAGAGCCTCCACCTCCCTACAACACCTGGTTCCCTCCATGCAGGCAGCACACAGAGCATGCGTACATCAGGTCACATGTCACATCATCATCATCATCATCAGCGGCGCCGCCATGACGACGGGTTCCACTGACCTCTGCTCCTCCTCGACCTCCTCCTTCGTCATCATCGTCTCAAACTTGCTCTGTTTCTTTCCTGGGATGAATTTCACCTCGTCAGCTGCAGCCACGTCTGAGAAAACACACACAGAGAGTACTTTACTAGTACATCTAGTACATCTAGTACTTCACTAGTACATCTAGTACTTCACTAGTACATCTAGTACTTCACTAGTACATCTAGTACTTCACTAGTACATCTAGTACTTCACTAGTACATCTAGTACTTTACTAGTACATCTAGTACTTTACTAGTACATCTAGTACTTCACTAGTACATCTAGTACTTTACTAGTACATCTAGTACTTTACTAGTACATCTAGTACTTCACTAGTACATCTAGTACTTCACTAGTACATCTAGTACTTCACTAGTACATCTAGTACTTCACTAGTACATCTAGTACTTTACTAGTACATCTAGTACTTCACTAGTACATCTAGTACTTCACTAGTACATCTAGTACTTCACTAGTACATCTAGTACTTTACTAGTACATCTAGTACTTTACTAGTACATCTAGTACTTCACTAGTACATCTAGTACTTCACTAGTACATCTAGTACTTCACTAGTACATCTAGTACTTTACTAGTACATCTAGTACTTTACTAGTACATCTAGTACTTCACTAGTACATCTAGTACTTCACTAGTACATCTAGTACTTTATCTGTACTTTATAGTACATCTACTCAGGTTACTGTACTTTACTGGATTACTTTCATGTTCTGCTATTTCACAACGTTCACATTAATGCAGCAGTAATATGAATCCAGAAACATCAGATAGAGAATAGAACAACACTGATTACTGCTACAGCACATCTTTACTACTTTAACTACATTCACATGATAATACTGACTTCTACTTTAAGTATACTTTTACTTTAAGTACATTAATTCTATTTCACTGATAATACTTTGACTTCAGTAAGGGTTTCAATGCAGGTCTTTACTTGTATTTTCCCAGTGTGGTATTAGTACTTGTACTCTGAGAGAGTACATAGAGTACTATTGATCCGTTCAGTCAGCATTTAAACCTTCAGAGCAGAGACATTCAAATCATCTCTATAATGATCACACAGTTTACTCATGTAGTGTACAACACACACACACACACACACCTGTCGCTCCACCTGCTGAGTCTCAGGTGGAGCGACAGGTGTGTGTGTGTGTGTGTGTGTGTGTGTGTGTGTGTGTGTGTGTGTGTGTGTGTGTGTGTGAGACTGTCCGTCTGGCTGTAGTAGATTAAGAGTCTCCTCCTCCTGAAGCAGACGGCTGCTACACCTCTACCTCTACATGAGGAGACAGGAAGTCAACAACTGGTCGTCATGGAGATGCTGGACTCAACAGTTGGTTGAGATGCACACGGAGAATTATTCATAATAATGATTGATCGATTATTAATTTCTATTTTCTGATCCTTCAGTCGCCTGTCCATGTAGTCATCCAGTCAAACCTGTGTGTTCTCTGTATGTATATGTATACGTGTGTATACATGTATATATGTGTGTTCTGTACATCCAGCTGGTCTCTGTCGGCTCCTCCTGGAGGAGATAACTGATCAGTTATCAGTTATCAGCTGAACACAGCTGCTGCTTCAACTCTTCATAAGAACATAGAATCAGTCGAGTTCTAAGGCTGCTACTGAATATATATAACAAGAAAATCACTTACTAATAACCAGAATCCACGAACATTAGATAACGCAGAAATTAAAATATAGGATTGAATATAATATTATATATATATATATATATATATATATATATATATATATATATAGAGAATAGAATAAAATAGAATACATACAGCATAGAATGAAATTAAATATATGTATAAATAAAATATATCTAAACATTTTAAATAAGATTTACATAAAAAAGAATTAAACACAACATATATAAAATAGAATATATACAAAATAAAATAAAAAACATAAATATAGAAAATAGAATAAAATAAAATTATATAAAATACTGAATTAAACAAATATACACAAAATAGAATAAAATTATATATATATATTAAAAAAATAATATAGAACATAAAAAAATAGAATACATTTAAATACAACATATATAAAATATAATAGAATAAATAAAATAAAATAGAATATATACTATAAAAAATAAATAATATTAAAAAAGGTAATTATATTTAAAACGGAATAAAACAAATATATACAAAATAGAATAAAATAAAATATATATAAAATACAATAAAATATGAATAAAATCCAATACAATATACATAAAATATAATACATTTTAATATGATATACATATATAAAATTAAATTAAATACAACATATATAAAATAAAATATATAAAATGAAATAGAATATATAATATAAAAAACATATAATGTGAAAAAATAAATTATATAAAAAACTGAATGAAACAATTGTACAAAATAGAATAAAAGAAAAGAAAATATATATAAAATAGAATAAAATATTAATTAAATTCAATAGAATATATATAAAATAGAATATATTTAAATATGATATACATAAAATAAAATTAAATACAACATATATAAAATAGAATAAAATAAAATAGAATATATATTTTAAAAATAAAATTATATAAAAAACTGAATAAAACAAATATACAAAATTAAATTAAATTATATATAAACCTGAATAATACAAATATATACAAAATAGAATAGAATAAAATAGAATATATATAAAAGAGAATAAATTAAAATCAAGAAATATATATATAAATAATGAGTTTTTCCTTTTTCCTTCTTGTCTTAATAATGATAATAATAATAATGATAATAATAATAATAATAATATAATCATAATAATCATTTGGTTTGTTGTGAGCAGACAGACACATTTTAATTTATTGATTTTTTAGATTTAATTTGTCTGAAAGGTCTGAAAGGCAGAACCAACTGATACCGGATTATTAACTGGGACTCTGTGCAGAGAGTACTAGTAGTACTAGTACTACTAGTACTACTAGTACTAGTACTACTAGTACTACTAGTACTAGTACTACTAGTAGTACTAGTAGTACTAGTACTACTAGTACTTAGTACTTAGTGACAGAGTAGGAGTACTCTGTAAATACTTGTAGTATAAAATACTCAGGTCATGTTGATGTTCTTCCACACAGATCAGACTCACCGTTGTTCAGGATGGTCACTGGTTCTGGTTCTGGTTCAGGTTCTGGTTCCTCTATGACAGGTTCAGGGGTCAGCAGGCGGTCCTCTGTAGAACCAGGGATCAGCTCGGGTAAGAACTCCTCCACGGCAGGTACAGGTACAGGTTCAGGTTCAGGCTCCAGGACCGCTTCAGATACCGGTTCAGACTCGGCCACGGGCTCTGGATCAGGCACCGCGACCGGTTCTGGGACAGGTTCGGGTTCCCATACTGGTTCTGGGTCGGCAGCTGGTTCTGGGACAGGTTTAGGTGCTGATGCTGGTTCTGGTACGGGTTCTGGCTCTGGGATAGGTTCTGGTGCTGCAGCAGCTACTTCTGAGACGAGTTCTGGTTCTGGTACTGTGACTGGTTCTGGTACTTTGACTGGTTCTGGGGCAGGTTCTGGTGCTGATACTGGTTCTGGGACAGCCTGGAAAGATAAAAGGTTTTAAAGGGTTAACCTCCGTCTGGTCTGGTTCTGATGAGGCTGCAGGTCTCAGAGACCCAGAAGAGTCCTGAACCAGAACCCAACAGACTGGACCCAGTTCAATAGAACTTTATTAACATCAGCATGTTACAGGGTAAGAGTATATATATTATATATATATCTATATTAATAACTCTATGAGGAGTCGAGGTGCTGCTGATGGGATCATGTAACATGTGAGCACCCTGACCTCTGACCTCTGACCTCTGACCTCTGACTGTCACAGCTGTCAGCGGCAGCTCCTCGTTGAGGATCAGCCGCCGGCTGCAGCTGACAGCAGGACAAATAAAACCCTCTTCAGTCGTCTCCCCGACACCTGCACACGCACACACGCACGCACACGCACACGCATCTATATAAATACATCCACCTCCATCGGGGTCTCTAGTGGAGTGCTGAGTTTTGCCGTGGTTCTGCTACCGATGACTCACCACAGTGACACCCGGTGACATCAGACGGTGAAATGCATCAGTCTGACGGTATTAAAGAACTCCTGCTGGTCTCTTAATCCTCCCCCTCCCCCCCCCCCAGCCTCTAACTGGATTGGATCCATTTAGCCTGAATCACTTCCTCTGAATTCCTGAGCTATGAAACACCAAAATAACCTCGACACCAGAGAGCCGCCCGGCTGAGACAAAGTGTTCTAAATGCTGAGTCATTAAATCACTTCATGAGTCAGCAGGATGATGAACTGGATTCTTAGGCCTAAACCGCCGGCCTAAACCGCCAGCCTAAACCGCCTAAACTGCCTAAACTGCCTAAACTGCCTAAACTGCCTAAACCGCCTAAACCGCCAGCCTAAACCGCCAGCCTAAACCGCCTAAACCGCCTAAACCGCCTAAACCGCCTGAACCGCCTGAACCGCCTAAACCGCCAGCCTAAACCGCCTAAACCGCCGGCCTAAACCGCCGACCTAAACCGCCCAAACCGCCGGCCTAAACCGCCGGCCTAAACCGCCGGCCTAAACCGCCGGCCTAAACCGCCCAAACCGCCTAAACCGCCAGCCTAAATTGCCTAAACCGCCTAAACCGCCTAAACCGCCTAAACCGCCTAAACCGCCAGCCTAAACCGCCTAAACCGCCGGCCTAAACCGCCGGCCTAAACCGCCCAAACCGCCGGCCTAAACCGCAAGCCTAAACCGCCGGCCTAAACCGCCAGCCTAAACCGCCAGCCTAAACCGCCAGCCTAAACCGCCGGCCTAAACCGCCGGCCTAAACCGCCGGCCTAAACCGCCGGCCTAAACCGCCCAAACCGCCCAAACCGCCGGCCTAAACCGCCCAAACCGCCGGCCTAAACCGCCAGCCTAAACCGCCAGCCTAAACCGCCAGCCTAAACCGCCTAAACTGCCAGCCTAAACCGCCTAAACCGCCGGCCTAAACCGCCAGCCTAAACCGCCTAAACTGCCAGCCTAAACCGCCTAAACCGCCAGCCTAAACCGCCTAAACCGCCTAAACCGCCTAAACCGCCTAAACCGCCTAAACCGCCTAAACCGCCTAAACTGCCTAAACTGCCTAAACCGCCAGCCTAAACCGCCTAAACCGCCGGCCTAAATCGCCTAAACCGCCGGCCTAAACCGCCGGCCTAAACCGCCTAAACCGCCTAAACCGCCGGCCTAAACCGCCGGCCTAAACCGAGGCCTGAACCGCCGGCCTGAACCGAGGCCTGAACCGCCAGCCTGAACCGAGGCCTGAACCGCCGGCCTAAACCAACGGCCTAAACCGAGACCTCAAACCGAGGCCTGAATGATTTCAGAAAGGAGAACTGTTACTGAGGTTTAATTTTATCAGCAAGCGGTTCATCCAGAACTCCTCTATTATTATTATTATTATTATTATTATTATTATTATTATTATTATTATTATTATTATTATAATAGTGAACAGAGGGGTTCGCCGGCCACCATGTTGGAGTTCAGAGGGAACAGACTGTTGTTGTGTCAGAGAGCGTCCTGCTCTGCTCTGAGTCTGGAAACACAGACTCATTGTTCCTTCTGCTCTCTGCTTCATCTCCACTTCAGCTCTCTGACGCCGCCTCCATTTATTAAAGAGACAACAAAACACTTTTCTGAAGGGAAACGTCTGCAACATCTGCAGGGAAACGTCTGCAAAGTCTGCAACGTCTGCAGGGAGACGTCTGCAGGGAAACGTCTGCAACGTCTGCAGGGAAACGTCTGCAACATCTGCAGGGAAACGTCTGCAAAGTCTGCAACGTCTGCAGGGAGACGTCTGCAGGGAAACGTCTGCAACGTCTGCAGGGAAACGTCTGCAAAGTCTGCAACGTCTGCAGGGAGACGTCTGCAACGTCTGCAGGGAAACGTCTGCAACATCTGCAGGGAAACGTCTGCAAAGTCTGCAACGTCTGCAGGGAAACGTCTGCAACGTCCAAAGGGAAACGTCTGCAACGTCTGCAGGAAAACGTCTGCAACGTCTGCAGGAAAACGTCTGCAGGAAAACGTCTGCAACGTCCGAAGGGAAACGTCTGCAATGTCTGCAGGAAAACGTCTGCATTGTCCGAAGGGAAACGCCTGCAGGGAAACGTCTGCAACATCTGCAGGGAAACATCTGCACCGTCTGACGGTAAACGTCTGCAGGGAAATGTCTGCAGGGAAACGTCTGCAACGTCTGCAGGACTGTCTGCAGGGAAACGTCTGCAACGTCTGTTGGGAAACGTCATCAGGGAAACGTCTGCAGGACTGTCTGCAGGGAAACGTCTGTAACGTCTGCAGTGAAACATCTGCAACGTCTGCAGGGAAACGTCTGCAACGTCTGCAGGACTGTCTGCAGGGAAATGTCTGCAGGGAAACGTCTGCAACGTCTGCAGGACTGTCTGCAGGGAAACGTCTGCAACGTCTGTTGGGAAACGTCATCAGGGAAACGTCTGCAGGACTGTCTGCAGGGAAACGTCTGTAACGTCTGCAGTGAAACATCTGCAACGTCTGCAGGGAAACGTCTGCAACGTCTGACGGTAAACGTCTGCAGGGAAACGTCTGCAGGACTGTCTGCAGGAAAACGTCTGTAACGTCTGCAGGGCTGTCTGCAGTGAAACGGCTGCAACGTCTGCAGGGAAACGTCTGCAGGACTGTCTGCAGGAAAACGTCTGTAACGTCTACAGGGAAACGTCTGCAGTGAAACGTCTGCAACGTCTGCAGGGAAACGTCTGCAGGACTGTCTACAGGGAAACGTCTGCAGTGAAACGTCTGCAACGTCTGCAGGGAAACGTCTGCAGGACTGTCTACTGTCCAGAGCTGCAGATTCAAGGTGTTTACTTGAACAGACGGATGAAGGTTTATTCAATGTGACTCCACGTCTGTTCATATCAAGTACGAGTCTCATATTCAGACTGAATTCCTGTTTTGTTTCTATCCATTATTCAGTCTGAAAATGCATAATAATCATTCATATTAAAAATGCAGAGTACAATCTATAACCCTTCAGCTGTAAACCTGCTGAATGAACGGACCATATTTAGCATCACAGAGAACCACATCGTGTTGTCATTGGACTTATTGTCTGGTCGTTCAGTGGTTTTATTGTTGTTGTGTTTGAGTGGAAGCCAACAGGGATCCAAATAAAGAATAAAGTACACAACGGCCTGAACAGCTGGTTTCTATGTTATTATGTAAGCAGAGGTGGTCCTGACTCCCAGTCCTCATTACAGGTGGACGAGACGGAGGGTTTCATGTCTTCAGGTCTGGAATAAAATCCATAAATAAATGTATTGTGTGACAGTTTGGAGTAGTTTAATAAAGAGTTCAGTCCTCCTGGTTTCCTGAGTGGAACAAACACAGAACAACGTGTGCTCTGTGCTCTGTTAAAGCCTTTCCTCTCCTTCTGTCTAATGCTGTAAAACTCTGGGCTCAGTGGTTCATTGTGGCCAAAAAAAGAGCAGAGAAATGCCAGGATGTGGCCTGATTGGTGGGCTGGAGGCAGGCCCACCAATTGGGTTAGACTGGGTTGGACTGGGTTGGACTGGGTGTGGTGGTGAAATCCCCACAGAGGAAGAACTAGCTGTGATGTTGTGATATGAAGCCATTGTTTTCTTCTGGAGTTGATGCCCAGCCAAACAGCTCTGAGCACCGAGGAGCAGAGGAGTCATTAGCTGGACCGGACCGGACAGGACCGGACTGGACCAGACCAGACCAGACCGGGCCGGGCTTCAGAGGGAGGAGGAGAGGGAGGAACTGTGCCAGGCCAGGAATACCAGGAGAGGTATGTCAGACACAACAGCTCCGTGGGTCCATGACACACTGCCAGTGAACGCCACACAGGCCACGCCCACTCAGAGTCAGTCCTCTGGTTAAAGGATGGCTGCATCATGGGAACGTCTGCAGAGAAACGTCTGCAGAGAAACGTCAAAACGTCTGCAGAGAAACGTCAAAACGTCTGCAGAGAAACGTCTGCAGACGTTTTGACGTTTCTCTGCAGACGTTTCTCTGCAGACGTTTTGACGTTTCTCTGCAGACGTTTCCCTGCAGACATTTCTCTGCAGACGTTTCTCTGCAGACGTTTTGACGTTTCTCTGCAGACGTTTCTCTGCAGAGAAACGTCTGCAGAGAAACGTCAAAACGTCTGCAGAGAAACGTCAAAACGTCTGCAGAGAAACGTCTGCAGAGAAATGTCTGCAGGGAAACGTCTGCAGAGAAACGTCAAAACGTCTGCAGAGAAACGTCTGCAGAGAAACGTCTGCAGAGAAACGTCAAAACGTCTGCAGAGAAACGTCTGCAGAGAAACGTCAAAACGTCTGCAGAGAAACGTCTGCAGAGAAACGTCTGCAGAGAAACGTCAAAACGTCTGCAGAGAAACGTCTGCAGGGAAACGTCAAACATCTGCAGAGAAACGTCTGCAGAGAAACGTCTGCAGAGAAACGTCTGCAGGGAAACGTCAAACATCTGCAGGGAAACGTCTGCAGAGAAACGTCAAAACGTCTGCAGAGAAACGTCTGCAGAGAAACGTCTGCAGGGAAACGTCTGCAGAGAAACGTCTGCAGAGAAGCGTCTGCAGAGAAACGTCTGCAGGGAAACGTCTGCAGAGAAGCGTCTGCAGAGAAACGTCAAAACGTCTGCAGGGAAACGTCAAAACGTCTGCAGAGACACGTCTGCAGGGAAACGTCAAAATGTCTGCAGGGAAACGTCTGCAGAGAAACGTAGAAACGTCTGCAGAGAAACGTAGAAACGTCTGCAGAGAAACGTTGAAACGTCTGCAGAGAAACGTCTGCAAAGAAACGTCTGCAGAGAAACGTAGAAACGTCTGCAGAGAAACGTCTGCAGAGAAAACTTGAAACGTCTGCAAAGAAACGTCTGCAGAGAAACGTTGAAACGTCTGCAGAGAAACGTCTGCAGAGAAACGTCTGCAGGGAAACTACTGCAGAGAAACGTCTGCAGAGAAACGTTGAAACGTCTGCAAAGAAACGTCTGCAGAGAAACGTTGAAACGTCTGCAGAGAAACGTCTGCAAAGAAAAGTCTGCAGGTAAACGTTGAAACGTCTGCAGAGAAACGTCTGCAGGTAAACGTTGAAACGTCTGCAGAGAAACGTCTGCAAAGAAAAGTCTGCAGAGAAACGTTGAAACGTCTGCAGAGAAACGTCTGCAGGTAAACGTTGAAACGTCTGCAGAGAAACGTCTGCAAAGAAAAGTCTGCAGGTAAACGTTGAAACGTCTGCAGAGAAACGTCTGCAGGTAAACGTTGAAACGTCTGCAGAGAAACGTCTGCAAAGAAACGTCTGCAGAGAAACGTTGAAACGTCTGCAGAGAAACGTCTGCAGGGAAACTACTGCAGAGAAACGTCTGCAGAGAAACGTTGAAACGTCTGCAAAGAAACGTCTGCAGAGAAACGTTGAAACGTCTGCAGAGAAACGTCTGCAAAGAAAAGTCTGCAGAGAAACGTTGAAACGTCTGCAGAGAAACGTCTGCAAAGAAAAGTCTGCAGAGAAACGTCTGCAGAGAAACGTTGAAACGTCTGCAGAGAAACGTCTGCAAAGAAAAGTCTGCAGGTAAACGTTGAAACGTCTGCAGAGAAACGTCTGCAGGTAAACGTTGAAACGTCTGCAGAGAAACGTCTGCAAAGAAACGTCTGCAGAGAAACGTTGAAACGTCTGCAGAGAAACGTCTGCAGGGAAACTACTGCAGAGAAACGTCTGCAGAGAAACGTTGAAACGTCTGCAAAGAAACGTCTGCAGAGAAACGTTGAAACGTCTGCAGAGAAACGTCTGCAAAGAAAAGTCTGCAGAGAAACGTTGAAACGTCTGCAGAGAAACGTCTGCAAAGAAAAGTCTGCAGAGAAACGTCTGCAGAGAAACGTTGAAACGTCTGCAAAGAAACGTCTGCAGAGAAACGTTGAAACGTCTGCAGAGAAACGTCTGCAAAGAAAAGTCTGCAGAGAAACGTTGAAACGTCTGCAGAGAAACGTCTGCAAAGAAAAGTCTGCAGGTAAACGTTGAAACGTCTGCAGAGAAACGTCTGCAAAGAAAAGTCTGCAGAGAAACGTTGAAACGTCTGCAACATAGAAACACGGAGACAAACTACCTCCACCTCTGGACTGGACAGAAAACAGCTGCTCCAACTCTTGTGAACGATCACATTTCCATTTATGGAGCGCTGCAACTCCACCACTAACACTGTGGTCACTAACAAAGAATGAGGAGGGAGAGGAACCGTTGAACAGTCTCAGACCGACTCATTCTAACAGCTCTATACTCTTCATCACATCAGCTCACATTGTGTTCTATGAGCTGAAGAACATCCACGCTCTCTATGCATTAACCTGAGTCTAGCTTTATGTCCTTCTTTAGGCTGCAGGGTGGACGGAGGAGGATGGAGGAGGACGGAGGAGGATGGAGGAGGAGCAGCTGTAACTTTAGGAGGAGGAACAAAACAACATGTGAAGCACATAAATGTCAGGGAGCCGGATCGGGCTCCGGCTCTGATGGCAGCGATACGTGAAGCATGCAGGGCCGTAAATCTGTAAACAGGAAGCTGAGAACAGCCGGAGGACGGATCCTTCTAGAGGTCTGAGAGTCCAACAGGAGAAGCAGAATACAACCAATAGTCTCATCTATAATTCACAATAATAACTAGAGCTGGGACGATCCACCTGTCTCCTGATCAATACTATCACCAGACTCTGGTGCTGATTCTATATTGTGATTTATAGTGATTGTTGTTAACTTGTTTACCTCTAGACCATGAAGGGAACAAGTAGAATCATCCACTTCTAGAGACTTTTACTTTGTAAAATCTCTAAATGAATCCAGTAGAATGTTTGATGTTCAGCATGTATGTAGTCAGAGACGTCCTGAAGTCAAATATATCAGAATCATTGACAGGAATTATTGATTACATTTATTATCCAGCAACCCAGAAATCAAAGAATAAAGACATTTCCCTCACAGATTAGTGGTGTTCTCTTTTTAATCTATAATGTTTTATACTTCTGGTGAATATAATCCATCAATCTAATTTCCATAGATGTATTTTGTATCTACAGTTCCCTTTGTTAACGCCTTATTTTGAAAAGCGGACGTAGTCCCACGTTTCTACTTCCTCTAACTTCTCCAAGGTGGTCTCTAGCTCTCCCGTCAGCTCCGTTCTCTTTATCATCCATGGTCAGCTCCATCGGGGCCGTTTCAATGCAGAGAACGCAAATGTCAGTATCTGGGTGCTCTACAGTCGTAGCGTCGGCCCATTTGACCACGGAGACGAGAGCAACGGCCAGCTCCACCGCCACGTTACCTCCGTACCATAACGTTACCTCCACACCATAACGTTACCTCCACACCATAACGTTACCTCCACACCATAACGTTACCTCAATACCATAACGTTACCTCCACACCATAACGTTACCTCCACACCATAACGTTACCTCCATACCATAACGTTACCTCCATACCGTAACGTTACCACCATACCATAACGTTACCTCCATACCGTAACGTTACCACCATACCGTAACGTTACCTCCATACCGTAACGTTACCTCCATACCATAACGTTACCTCCATAACGTTACCACCATACCGTAACGTTACCTCCATACCGTAACGTTACCTCCATACCGTAACGTTACCACCATACCATAACGTTACCTCCATACCGTAACGTTACCACCATACCGTAACGTTACCTCCATACCGTAACGTTACCTCCACACCATAACGTTACCTCCATAACGTTACCACCATACCATAACGTTACCTCCATACCATAACGTTACCTCCATACCGTAACGTTACCTCCATACCGTAACGTTACCACCATACCATAACGTTACCTCCACACCATAACGTTACCTCCACACCATAACGTTACCTCCATACCGTAACGTTACCTCCATACCGTAACGTTACCTCCA
Organism: Sebastes fasciatus; assembly: GCF_043250625.1. Classification (NCBI taxonomy): domain Eukaryota; kingdom Metazoa; phylum Chordata; class Actinopteri; order Perciformes; family Sebastidae; genus Sebastes; species Sebastes fasciatus. The sequence continues at coordinate 33,823,773 of NC_133807.1, read as the reverse complement.
TACCGTAACGTTACCACCATACCATAACGTTACCTCCACACCATAACGTTACCTCCACACCATAACGTTACCACCACACCATAACGTTACCTCCATACCATAACGTTACCTCCACACCATAACGTTACCTCCACACCATAACGTTACCTCCACACCATAACGTTACCTCCACACCATAACGTTACCTCCACACCATAACGTTACCTCCATACCATAACGTTACCTCCATACCATAACGTTACCTCCACACCATAACGTTACCTCCATACCATAACGTTACCTCCATACCATAACGTTACCTCCACACCATAACGTTACCTCCATACCATAACGTTACCTCCATACCATAACGTTACCTCCATACCATAACGTTACCACCATACCATAACGTTACCTCCATACCATAACGTTACCGCCATAACGTAACCGCCATAAAGTAACCGCCATAACGTAACCGCCATAACGTTACCGCCATACCATAACGTTTCCTGTCCGTGACAGAGTTAGCATGCAGCTTTAGCTCTGCTCTGTCTAGCTCTGCTTTTCCTGTCAATGTGTGAAACCCAAAGTGTTTCCATCCTTTACTGGATGTGTAGTGTTTACCACGCTGGATTTAACATGTGAGGGTGCAGGTCGTATCCACGACGACCCTCCAACGTTTTACACTCTCTGAGGTTTGTTTTGGTTGACGGATACGGAACGGATATGACGTCACGTTACTCAGACTACCACAATAAAAGCGGTAACTTCCTTCCACCTCCTCAGAGACTCAGATGAAGCAGATAGATGTAAAATGATGATACAGGTATATAGTATTTATATCTCTCAGACCTACATGATATTATCTGGGAGCTTCGTCTGTCCAGTTTAATCTACAGGAAGTGAACTGTGAGCTGCAGAGTAAAGAGTTGACTCAGTGTGGCGGTGACGTCGGCGCTCACAGCTTCAGTCATCACAGACAAACAGCCCTCTGTGTGTTCCGGCTCGAACACACAGAGCTCCTTTATGAGCACATCTACACAAAGACAAATATACCATGATGCTTTGCTGCTGCTGGACGCTCCACACGGTGAAGGTGTGTCGGATAATGTAAAAGATCTGCGACCCGTAGAGCCGGGAGAGCCCGCAGACTGGATATAAAGATGGCCGCTGCGTCTCCACTTCCTCCCGCCGTACAGAAGTGAAGCCAAAATATCCGGATACGGGAGAGGACGTCTTGAGATTCTGACGTCATTTGGAGCCAGTCTGCGCGGTAGTGGAGCCGCGGTATCGGCCCAATCACCAGCCGAGCAACAACGTGTTAGCATGAGCCACCTAGCTGCTACGTTAGCACCGCGGTATCTGTTTGACTAGATCGGAGGTCATCATCCTGCGTCTCTTCAGCTCCTCTCCAGAGCCTCTCCAGAGCCTCTCCAGAGCCTCTCCAGAGAATCTCTGTGGAGTTTTCAACATGGAAATCAATAACTGCTCTTTGTTTACATTTTCACTTTTATTGATCATGGTTGTAGGTCTATGGTACGACGGTACGACGGTACGACGGTACGACGGAGTATTAAGGCCACATTGAGGAAAAAAAGAAATCTGAGATTTACAGAAAAAAAGTCATAATATTATAAAGTAGTAATTTTACGTGTTATTTTATTTTTTTCTCGTAAAGTTATGACTTTATTGTGTAAATCTCAGATGTGTTTTCCCTCAATGTGGTCCTAATACTCCGTAGTACATTGTCTCTTTACTTTGTCTCCTCACTGCATCAGACTGATATACTATATACTTAGACTATAAGCTGAGTTACCTTCATCACAATGATCACGTTTTGTGGCTCCAGACAGATGTTTTTGGGGGATGTTTTGTGTAAGATGTCTCTTTAGATAGTAAAGGTTGCTGAGCCCTGACACAGCCTTATTAAGAAACTGGAATCAGAGAATTAGGAACTCAAACTGATCAATCGATTATCAAAATAGTTGCCGACTAATTGATCGATTATTGCAGCTTTGATGGGGATGTTTCCTCCTCGTTCCTCACAGCGAGTTCAGCCTCAATCAGCTGGAGGAAGCAAAGCAAAATCACCTCCACCTCTCCACCTCTCCCTCTTCCTCCCTCTCCACCTCTCCCTCTCCCTCCACCTCCAGAGTCCATTACAGACATGAGACACCGTGAACATACACAGGCGTAAATATAGGGTTCACTATATATAGGCGCTGAGTCCGTGGCGTGTTCCAGCAGCGGTGGGCACATTCTTCAGGCTTTTTAAAAGGTCAACCCAACGAGGGGTCAACATGCTGCGTGACCTCCGGAGACTAACTGACTCACTACGACACATCATTTACATGTGAGCTCATCACATCAGCAGATATTCAAATGGTCCAGGAGGTCCAACACGGAGCTCCTCAGAACAGGAAGCCCGTCAGTGTGTGCACAGGTAAATCCAGTAATCAGCCGTGAGCACCAGGAGGAGACGGCGACTATATTTGGGTCCAAACATCGACCATAAAGAGACCGAGAGGTGAGATGAAAGAGATCAAACTGAGGATGCAAATATCTAACAACTTCCTGAACTGATGATCAGGTTAACGATCAACGATTCAGCTCATCTAATGATGCTACACTTTACATAATAACAGTATAATAACAGTATAACAGTATAATAACAGTATAATAACAGTGTGATGGAGCTTCTGACGCCCAAAATATACAGAAACAGACAGAAATAAAGTTATTATACAAAAGATTTAAACTTTAACATTTAGCCAATTAACAGCAATAATAATCGTACATTCTTCAAGCAACTGATTCCAGCTGTTCTTCCAACAATATTATCAACATTTATAGCTCAAATAATTAGTCGATCAATCAACCATGACGACGCGACCTCTCTTGATAAACTGTATAAAATGTTAAAGAATGGTAAAACGGCTGGTTGTGGGTCTTCAGGTGTTTGTTTTTGTTGACAACCCAAAGACAAACCAATAATCAATTATCTAAATAATAAATGAACTCATTAATTTGGTGGACTGGTTTTGCTCCCAGCAGCCCGTCTGCACGGCTCTTATACGGCTCTTATATGGCGGTTACAGCTGATAACGGCGTCCCGCCCGGTGGTCGGAGGCGTAGCGCCGACCCTCCGGTTCAATAACAACCTTAGCTCCGTCACCACTGTTGCTGTGGTTTGCACTGTTAGCACCGTTAGCTGCTAGCCGACGGCCAAAGAACGTATATCGCCAAGAAGTGAAAGTCAATTTAGGGTCCATGTCAACATCAGCGCCCAGCAGCAGAGCGACTACCGGACGCCGGTAAAACGTCCACTGAGAAGAGCCGTACGAAAGTAAAACTACATTATGTCTATTCTATTGTCATATTTAATATCTCTACTGAAATGTCCTGCGTTTAACCATAACAAATAATATAAATACAATAAACGTTTTCAGTCCAAAATGGCGGCTGTTGTAAAAAAAAAAAAAACACCGGAGAATCGTCTCTTTACTTCTATACTCTTTGACACCAGCAGCTCTGTGAGCCGCTACTAAACGCTAACGGCAGCACAATGGCGATGCTAATATGCTAATGTTTAGCAGGTTTAATCATCTTAGTTTAGTGTGTTAACATTTAATAATTACAGTTAGCTAACAAGTAAAATGTCGTCACAACCACATCGTCGAGCCGTTTGTTCACTGGTGTTCCACTGGTTCGTGGCCTTGACAGAAAAAGCTGGGAAATGGGAAAGGATCATAGCATGCATGAATATCTCGGCTGCGTCTAGAGAGAGAGAGTTTATAATATGTCTAAAATTTGCCAAGTTGTACTTGATGGTTTTAACCATTTATTTTTTAACATGTTTCTTAAAATTCAAATTTGAATCCAATATCATTATATTTAAAATCAGTGACGATGTCGATCCTTTCACCTTTAATGAGAATGTCAGCATTAAGATGTTGTACCGGGGTTTTAAAATAAAACATACCTTTTGTCTTGTTAACATTTAGACTCAGACGTGATTGATCAAGCCAATGATTGATTTTTGAATGTGTATATACAACAGTGTCATCTGCATACATTCACAGTTCTACATCATGACACTGCTGAGGAAGATCATTAATATAAAGGCTAAATAAATAGGGACCTAACACTGACCCTTGCGGAACACCCATAGTGCATTTCAAGTTACTGGACAGTGCATCACAGACTTTAACACATTGCATCCTGCATCCTGCATCCTGCATCCTAGCATGCTAACATGAGCTAACTATCAGTAAACAGAGTCCAGCGGAGGCTGATGACATCATCACAGCTCAGTTATCCTTTGATTATAAATATAAATAGTGTAGCCTGGCAGTACTTACGGTATGTTTTTAGCAGTATTACTGTGACTCTATGTGCAGTATGTTTTTACACTCATCTTAAAACATGAGTTATGTATTATTTACTGTTTATTATTCTACAATAATTAAATGTTTGATATTTAGTAGTAGGTATCATGAACCAGAGAATGTTTAATTAACTGATTAATTATTAATTAAATCTGTAATATAAAAATACCAAAAGCTGAGACATGAAACCTGCAGCACCTGATTGATTAATTGATCTGTCAGGTTTACAGATATAAATAGATAATTCCTTTTAAATCTCGCTACAAATTCAATTTATTTAACTTTTTTTCATCACAGATTTCTTGTATTTTTTTTTCTACATGCATATTTATAATTTTTCTGAACTTTATTTTTATATTTTTTATACGTTTATACATTTTATTTTATATGTAGATTGTCTTATTTAAATAAATAAATTGTTTTGTCTGAGAAATAAACAGTTTAAATGAGTTTCTGGTAACTTTATCCATATTATTTATGCACTAAATAAACTGGTTACAAACTGCATGTATATATATAATGTTTCTTAACTTTAACTTTATATTTTTTATACGTTTATATATATTTTATTTTATATGTAGATTGAGCAAAACACTTTTTCTTAACTAAATAAATAAATGAATTTGTGTTTTCTGATAAATAAACAGTCTGAATGAGTTTGTGGTAACTTTATCCATATTATTTATATAGTAAATGAACTGATCAGAATGGATCATCTTACCTTCAGGTGGATCTCCTCCTCAGCCGGAGCAGGAGCTGCTGTGGGCGGGGAGGCTTCGGGCTCGGGTCCGCTGGAGGCTCCGGAGGAGCGGAGCGGCTCTCCCAGAGCTCTGGACGGAGGGATGGTGTCTCCGTAGCCGACCTGAGGCTTCTTCTTCGCGGCTGAGGAGGCGGCGGCGGCGGCGGACTTCTTACTCAGGTACGACGTAGCGAAATAAATAGCGACGACGGTGAAGATGATGGCGGGAATGATGACGGCCGGGTCCAGCTCCATGACGGAGGCTGAGAGGAGTTTACCCGGAGAGAGGAGCAGGGGAGGCGGATAGAGAGGACCGGGTGAGACCGTTAGAGAGCGGAGTGTTCACTGAGTGTTCACTGAGCTGCTGTCACTCACACACTGAGCTGCACTCCGCCTCTACACTAACAATACACACAGCACACTTCCGGAGTGGCTTCAAAATAAAAGCATAAAAAGATAAAAGATTTGGGATAAAAAACTTTTGACATTTGAAGTTTTCTGCATTTTTTTCTGTGATTGGATGGTGAGCACTTGTGTTGTTTAAACTGATCAGAAACCCCCTTGTTGTCGATATTTTCAGTTTTCTGGACATTTTCTGGACTTTACTTCCGCCTTTTTTAGACATTGTTTCGGACATTTTTTGGTCATTTTTGGAAATTTTTCAGCCTTTTTTCAGACATTTTCAAGCCTTTTTGGGGCATTTTTATGACTTTGTCAGACATTATTGTCAATACTTTCAGTTTTGTGGACATTTTATGGACTGTTCTTCAGCCTTTTTTTGGAAATTTTTTGGACTTTTCTTCTGAAAAAATTTCTTTTAAAAAAATGTCGGTAATTTTTCAGCCTGACTATTCTGCCTTTTTTAATTTTTAATTTTTTTTATTTAGTTTTCAGCCTTTTTTTCAGTCATTTTTTACACTTTTTGCTGATATTATTTGGACGTACATCATCCTCTGAATGCTCTAGGTCTCTAGTCTGATCCATCCATCCTCTGAATGCTCTAGGTCTCTAGTTTGATCCATCCATCCTCTGAATGCTCTAGGTCTCTAGTTTGATCCATCCATCCTCTGAATGCTCTAGGTCTCTAGTTTGATCCATCCATCCTCTGAATGCTCTAGGTCTCTAGTTTGATCCATCCATCCTCTGAATGCTCTAGGTCTCTAGTCTGATCCATCCGTCCTCTGAATGCTCTAGGTCTCTAGTCTGATCCATCCGTCCTCTGAATGCTCTAGGTCTCTAGTTTGATCCATCCATCCTCTGAATGCTCTAGGTCTCTAGTCTGATCCATCCGTCCTCTGAATGCTCTAGGTCTCTAGTTTGATCCATCCATCCTCTGAATGCTCTAGGTCTCTAGTTTGATCCATCCATCCTCTGAATGCTCTAGGTCTCTAGTCTGATCCATCCGTCCTCTGAATGCTCTAGGTCTCTAGTTTGATCCATCCATCCTCTGAATGCTCTAGGTCTCTAGTTTGATCCATCCATCCTCTGAATGCTCTAGGTCTCTAGTCTGATCCATCCATCCTCTGAATGCTCTAGGTCTCTAGTCTGATCCATCCATCCTCTGAATGCTCTAGGTCTCTAGTTTGATCCATCCATCCTCTGAATGCTCTAGGTCTCTAGTCTGATCCATCCATCCTCTGAATGCTCTAGGTCTCTAGTTTGATCCATCCATCCTCTGAATGCTCTAGGTCTCTAGTCTGATCCATCCATCCTCTGAATGCTCTAGGTCTCTAGTTTGATCCATCCATCCTCTGAATGCTCTAGGTCTAGGTCATTTTATACAGTGAGGTCAATGAAATGTCTCCTATGGGGACTAACATCATCACACATGAATCCAGTTGGGCTCATTGGATCCACCAGAGTCTCAGCTTTACAGTGAGACCTAGTTTATGTAATATGGTGTTATGTCTGTAAAGGGGAGACTCATGGGTACCCATAGAACCCATAGAACCCATACTCATTCACATATCTGGAGGTCAGAGGTCAAGGGACCCCTTTGAAAATGGACATGAACAGTTTTTCCTCACTAAATGCTGCATGTGACGGTTGGTACCGATGGATTCCTTCAGTTTTGACATCGTCAGATCATTTCAATAAATACATTTCACCGGTTTGAATAAATAAAGAATGATCAGACAAACATGACTCGAGTCATAGAAAAGATTTTATTGACCAACAAAATTTATCACATGGGGGGGGGGGGGGGGGGGTCTGTCTGAGCTCCTCAGGATTCAAGATCCAGCATCAAGACGTAAAGCTGATCCCAGATCAGTTGTGACGCCCTGAAGGCGCCATGTGACCGACCTCAGAGACCAACACGGCGCCTTCACGTCAGTTTAAGAGCAGATAAAAACACAGAAACCTCCCCGACGCTCCGTCACACTAACAGACGTCTTTATAGGCACTTTAAGTCTAAAGCCACAGATTCACATCGACTGCACGCGGACGGCGACTTACGGCGTCTGGAGAACTCCTTTTAAAGAATTCACGTTTTTAGAACAAAGATTTGACTCGACAGAAGATCAACCAGCAGCTGTTCCGATAACTCGTCATTATTTAAATAAACTTCTCACAGTTTCTCTGTTTAATCGGTCAGAATCTGTCGGATCTGCACATTTGAAGACGTCACCTGTTTTCTGACATTATATAAAAGATATTTTCCGTTGTATTGAGTTTAATTTAACTGATTTTAACACTATTAATTATGTAAAGGTGGATATTGCTGCAACATTTCTTTATATATATATATATTTCCAAACAAAGTAAAGGAATTCTCCAGGTTTAGAGTTTTTAGTCTCTTTTCATTCAGTTTCTTTTGTAAAAACAACACTCGGAGTGACAAAACAAAAGAAGCACGTTTCAACCAGTTTTAGGAACCAGTAACCTTCTCTGCTAGCTTCTTTATTCATTAGTTAATTATTGTCTCTTTATTTTCCTCCTAAACACAAACAAGTGAAGCAACTTCTGGTAGTTTAGTTGGAAACCTCTGCTCTTTAAAATGTCAGCAGGAGTAAAAATAAAGTTCCCAGAGGTCAAGACGACGTCTTCAAATGTCTCGTCTTGTTCGACCGACAGTCCAAAACCCAAAGAGATTCAGTTTACTGTCATATTAGAGGAAGAAATAGTCACATTAAGACACACAGAGATTTCTTTTGTCAGATTTGATTTAAATTCGACCGCTGCCGATTCATTTTCCGTCTGTGGATTAACGTTTCAGCTCCGATCAGCAGATGAATCAGAGATACACATATTCATTAGGTGATATTGTGTTGAACGAGCAGGATCTGCCTCGTCGTCTACAGTAAATCAGTGATCAGTTACTCGTCCTCAGCAGCATGAGAGAAGTCTTCTTCTACTCTGACACCGACTGAGAGCTCAGCTGTTCTTCAACAACCTGATTAATAAATGCTAATCAGCTCGTCATCAGCTCCTCCATCCACCGGAGCTACAGAAGCAGTGCATTCTGGGGAATGTAGTGCCCTCTACTGTACAGACATTAATAGGACTCAACATGCAGCGAGCCTGCTGCTCCTCCCAACACGTCGGCAGCATTTTGGCACAAAGCCGGCAGAAACTAGAATAAACACTGAAGCTGTGATTTAACGTGTTTCCTTCCTTTAAGGCTGCTGGCTCACTAAAGGGACACTTTAAATGACCTTAAATCAGCGACGCAGCAGCTGGAAGAGACGACACGACCTCCACCCACTTTCAACCAAACCACCAGAGGAAAGTAAAATAGAGAGTCTAAGTCCCGCCTCTTCCTGTCGACCACCAGCGGAACTTATTACAGAAAAAATATGATCAACGGAGAGAGAAAAATAATTTTATGATCTCGTTTGAATCACACAGATGAGGTTTGTAAAAGATAATTTATCAAGTCCTGACTGATGAAAAGACCAGGAGTCACTGATACAACAGTAGATCACATTAGATCTGGGACTGGAACACAGCTGAGTTAGCTAGTTAACTTAGCTGTTCCAGACACGTGATCTGTCCTGATGTGTTTTATCAGCGACTCCTGGTCTTTTCATCAGTTCAAACTGAAGTGTAAAGAGATGTGTGTGTTGGTGCTGCTGATCCAGAAGCGACCAGACAACATCTGTCTTCACCTCCTCTGGTGGCTGAAGGTCTAAAGACGATCCTCAGTAATAATCCCATCCCTTCATCTGTCCCATCCCAGCAGCTCAGAGACTTCTAAAGCCCATGACGAGTTCCCAACATCGCCCTCCTAACGCTCGCCCAGTTCCCTCACCAGTCTGGTTACTGGTTCTAATCTCTCTTCATGTTTCCCACCACAGACACACACAGACATTGATTTAAAAGCACAGTGGTGACGGTCTCCAGTGGATCTCCAGCTGCATTCAGACATGTGGCTAAACTAGACAGGAAGCAGCTGTTTGTGAATGCCGAGCGGTGGAGTCACCGGGTTGGAGGCGGCCGGACGGACGGAGGTCACCGTGACGAGCTCCTCTCCTTGCTGACGCAGTCGTCCTGGCTGCTGGTGTCTCCGTTGGCCGTCGTCCCGCAGGTCCGTCTCTTCTTCCTGCGGTGGGACATGGCGTCCCCCTCGGAGCCCGACGCCGCCTGCGGGAGGACAAAGTGTTCAGACGTGTGTCATGTTACGGACATGTGTCACATGTTGGCACCTGTTGGCAGCATGTGACACATGTGATCCTGACAGGCAGGATTTACAGAAGCAGGATTGTCACTGTGAGTTCAGCACGACTCCAGATCTCACAACTGCTTCTCAGTTACCATTAAAGCGCACGTTGCTTCTTCCAGGTTTCCGCGCTGGACACGAGGTCACGTGGTGACATTTGGAAGTTTCTCCACATCCTCCTGGATCCATTTTCTAATTAATGTTTATGATCTAACTGTACTTTAGTCTTCTGATTGTCTATTAGGGCTGAGACGACACACCTCCTGTATCTCCTGATTCTATACTATCACCGTACCTGGCTGCTGATTCAATATGTATGGTGATTTTTAAGTATTGCAAATCAATATTACGATTTATTGTTTACTTTTTTCAGCACTAGACCGTGAAGGGAACAAGTTGAATCATACACTTCTAGAGACTTTTATTAAAATCTCTAAATTAATAGAATTAACAGCCAAAATCAAAAATAAATGACCTGATTAATAAATAAATATATCATTAAATGAATCAAAAATAATATTTAAAAAATAAATGTAGTCATTAATGAATTGAAAAAATGTGACATAAATCAATGTTTCTGTTTTAATTTGCATCTTAATTTATTTATCCATCTTTGTATTAATTCCCTTATTTATTTACTCTTCTGTTTAATTTTCCCTTTTATTTGTTTATGTATTTATTTTAATTAATTTAAAATGTATTTATTTATTTTTGCATTTATTTTGTTTATATTTATTCATTATTGCATTTATTTTTCAATTATATATATATATATATTTAAAATGTATGTATTTATTTATTTAAATTAATTTTAAAATGTATATATTTATTTTTGCATTTATTTTTCAATTATTTTATGTACATATATATATATATTTAAAATGTATGTATTTATTTTTATTAATTTCTGAGTATTTTTTAAATTTTATTAATTTTGAGCTTTATTTATTTATTTTTGCATTTATTTTGTATTTATTTTGTATATACAGAAATAAATAAGGGGTGAAATGCAAAGAGAAAATCAATCATGCATAAATAAATAAGAGTAAATAATTAAAAGGGAAAATTAAAAGAATAGAGTAAATAAATAAGGGAATTACTACAAAGATAAACTAGGCTAAAGTTAGCATGGCTCACATACCACCCCCCCCCATTTAAAGTCTTTCTCTGAATAAATATAATATAAGGATATGTGCTGCTTTACATAATTCAAAGACATACATTTTGTTTACTTTTATAATATTGTTCGTTATGTATAAAAGAAGTGGAAATGGTCTTAAGAATGGTCCTAAACTTGATATATAAATGATACCTAGAGAGTGTTTATGTGTGTGTGTGTGTGTGTGTGTGTGTGTGTGTGTGTGTGTGTTTCAGCACATACATCAGAGTCGGAGTCGGACGAGCTGGAGGATGATGATGATGAAGAATCACTGGAGCTGTCTGAGGCGATGCCCGTCGACTCCTGAAGGTCCACTTTGTCTGCCAGCGCTGCCAGGTCGGGCCGCTCCTGCTTCAAGATCCTGAAAACAACCGGCAACAAACACACACTTTACACAACTGAATCACGTCTTTATGATTACTAAGTGCACGGACGCCTGTACACGTTCTACCTCAGAAAGAGACCAGAGATCACACTGTAATAACAGGAGGAGACGACGTCCAACTAAATACTTCATGTCACAAGAGGGACCGTTCTAAATAAAAAACGTACTTCAAACATTCACAAAGATTAGTAGGAATAAGTAGAACTTTAACCAATGAGTGTCACCGTACCACAATACCCATACATATACATATTTATGGTACTGTATATATCTGACCTATAGTGTATAAACTTATATCATACCTCCAGCTCCAAAAAAAAAGTCTGAAAAACATTGAAAACATTGACAATAAGAGGGTTTCTGAGACGTTTACCCAACGGAAGTGTTCGTCATATCTAATCGTTACGGCTGTACCGTGATACGTATGGTATCACCAGATTCTGGAGCCCGAGAGCCCAGCACAACCTCTGACAGCCAGATGAGCGGCCGGGTCCGCCGGTGGGTCTGCCGGTGGGTCTGCCGGTGGGTCTGCCGGTGGGTCTGCCGGTGGGTCGTTGGAGTTTTAGAGGTTTAAAGTTAAAGAGTAATAAACATCCTGACGTCCTGGGATGAGTCTAATCTCTGGTGTGTACAGCTAAAGGTGTGTTTCTGACGTGGCGGCGGCGTTGAATCCTTACCGGTACCACTTCCTGGAGAGTTTGGGTCGCCCTCGGACAGTTTTGTGCCACACGATGGGGAAGTTGGTCGTGCTGGCGAAGTTCTGAGTGACAGCGATGGTCGTGTCCATGTTGAGGACCACGTGCCACCACCCGCCTGCGGACACACAGCTAGTTACCATTAACATCAGAAACACAAACTCCGTCCTCACACTGTGTTTGAGTTTATTAACAATACGTTAATATACTTATAAAACACAACATATATGTGACTTTGTCAGTTTGAAGCGGTCTGAAAGTGAGTTGGTCAGATGATATAGTAAAAGCAGCAGCGTGTCATGATGAGCCTGAACAGACGTCTCACAGGTGGTTGTTGTGTCTGTGGTTTAATCTACAGTCAGACGGGTGCGGTCTAAATCCTGGATGTAATCCAGCTCTGGTAGCATTAGGTGAATCTGGGTCACGGAGACGTCTAAACTGTCAACACACCGGCGGGTCTCTGCTGAGCTGATGTGGACCAGAACCAGTCTGGTTTCTGCTGGACTGGCTTGTAAACCAGTAAAAACAACACAAACAACAACCAGCATGACCGGGAGGTGAATCCAACGTCTTCACAATCTGGTTGTCAACAAATCCCACGTGTTTCTTTACCCGTCCTCTACTGGCTTTCTTTACCGTCTTCTACCGGCTTTCTTTACCGTCCTCTACCGGCTTCCTTTACCGTCCTCTACCGGCTTTCTTTACCATCCTCTACCGCCTTTCTTTACCGTCTGTCCTCTACCGCCTTTCTTTACCGTCCTCTACCGGCTTTCTTTACCATCCTCTACCGGCTTTCTTTACCATCCTCTACCGCCTTTCTTTACCGTCTGTCCTCTACCGCCTTTCTTTACCGTCCTCTACCGGCTTTCTTTACCATCCTCTACCGCCTTTCTTTACCGTCTGTCCTCTACCGCCTTTCTTTACCGTCCTCTACCGGCTTTCTTTACCATCCTCTACCGCCTTTCTTTACCGTCCTCTACCGGCTTTCTTTACCGTCCTCTACCGGCTTTCTTTACCGTCTGTCCTCTACCGCCTTTCTTTACCGTCCTCTACCGGCTTTCTTTACCATCCTCTACCGGCTTTCTTTACCATCCTCTACCGCCTTTCTTTACCGTCTGTCCTCTACCGCCTTTCTTTACCGTCCTCTACCGGCTTTCTTTACCATCCTCTACCGCCTTTCTTTACCGTCTGTCCTCTACCGCCTTTCTTTACCGTCCTCTACCGGCTTTCTTTACCATCCTCTACCGCCTTTCTTTACCGTCCTCTACCGGCTTTCTTTACCGTCCTCTACCGGCTTTCTTTACCATCCTCTACCGCCTTTCTTTACCGTCTGTCCTCTACCGCCTTTCTTTACCGTCCTCTACCGCCTTTCTTTACCGTCCTCTACCGGCTTTCTTCACCGTCCTCTACCGGCTTTCTTTACCATCCTCTACCGCCTTTCTTTACCGTCTGTCCTCTACCGGCTTTCTTTACCCGTCCTCTACCGCCTTTCTTCACCGTCCTCTACCGCCTTTCTTTACCGTCTGTCCTCTACCGGCTTTCTTTACCCGTCCTCTACCGCCTTTCTTTACCGTCCTCTACCGGCTTTCTTTACCGTCTGACCTCTACCGCCTTTCTTTACCGTCTGTCCTCTACCGGTTTTCTTTACCCGTCCTCTACCGCCTTTCTTTACCGTCCTCTACCGGCTTTCTTTACCGTCCTCTACCGCCTTTCTTTACCGTCCTCTACCGCCTTTCTTTACCGTCCTCTACCGCCTTTCTTTACCGTCCTCTACCGGCTTTCTTCACCGTCCTCTACCGGCTTTCTTTACCATCCTCTACCGCCTTTCTTTACCGTCTGTCCTCTACCGCCTTTCTTTACCGTCCTCTACCAGCTTTCTTTACCGTCCTCTACCGCCTTTCTTTACCGTCTGTCCTCTACCGGCTTTCTTCACCGTCCTCTACCGGCTTTCTTTACCATCCTCTACCGCCTTTCTTTACCGTCTGTCCTCTACCGGCTTTCTTTACCCGTCCTCTACCGCCTTTCTTTACCGTCCTCTACCGGCTTTCTTTACCGTCCTCTACCGGCTTTCTTTACCGTCCTCTACCGGCTTTCTTTACCGTCCTCTACTGCCTTTCTTTACCGTCCTCTACCGCCTTTCTTTACCGTCCTCTACCGCCTTTCTTTACTGTCCTCTACCGGCTTTCTTTACCCGTCCTCTACCGCCTTTCTTTACCCGTCCTCTACCGGCTTTCTTTACCATCCTCTACCGCCTTTCTTTACCATCTGTCCTCTACCGCCTTTCTTCACCGTCCTCTACCGCCTTTCTTTACCATCCTCTACCGCCTTTCTTTACCGTCTGTCCTCTACCGGCTTTCTTTACCCGTCCTCTACCGCCTTTCTTTACCGTCCTCTACCGGCTTTCTTTACCGTCTGACCTCTACCGCCTTTCTTCACCGTCCTCTACCGCCTTTCTTTACGTCTGTCCTCTACCGGCTTTCTTTACCGTCCTCTACCGGCTTTCTTTACCGTCTGACCTCTACCGGCTTTCTTTACCGTCTGACCTCTACCGCCTTTCTTTACCGTCTGTCCTCTACCGGCTTTCTTTACCCGTCCTCTACCGCCTTTCTTTACCGTCCTCTACCGGCTTTCTTTACCGTCTGTCCTCTACCGGCTTTCTTTACCCGTCCTCTACCGCCTTTCTTTACCCGTCCTCTACCGGCTTTCTTTACCCGTCCTCTACCGCCTTTCTTCACCGTCCTCTACCGCCTTTCTTCACCGTCCTCTACCGGCTTTCTTTACCGTCCTCTACCGCCTTTCTTTAACCGTCCTCTACCTCCTTTCTTTAACCGTCCTTTGACGTTGTAAATCAGATGGAGGCTTAATAAGATTTAGAAAATGAAGTTTCTTCACTGACCAGGCACAAAAACGGTCTCCCCGGGTCTTTGGAGGATCTCCAGCGGTGTGAACTCTGGAGGCCAGTTTGGCTGCTGCGTTCTGGGGTAAACCACGTTGAACCAGGTGATAGCCTCGTCCTGCTGGTTGCCCCCGTCCTCTCTGGTCACCTTGATGAGCTCTCGGGGTGTGTTGGTGGGGAACAGACACCACCTCTTGTGTCCTTGAACCAGGGCGTTCCAGGCGCTGGTGCCCAGCGGGTCGATGTGGATGCCGGTGCCGGAGCGAGCCGGGCCCATTACGAACCACCTGTGAGGAGACCAGAGGACAAACCAGTGAGCTGTACCGTCATCTGTCTCTGAAACGTCCTCTTCTTCTGCTCAACAAGCACTCAGACTCGTTGACAAGTCTTTACTTTGTCCCTCAGGGTGATCAATCACATCCACATCTTCCAATAAATCATCTCTAATGTAATGACTCACTATACACTAAATGTTTTCATATTTCGACTGTTGGTCGGACAAAACGAGACACAAGACGTCGCGTTTTTGACATTTTATACTCTAAAAGATGAATCGATTAATTGAGAAAGTAATTAGCAGATTTATTATGATGAAGTTTGTTGTTAAAAGGTGTACTGTGGAGTTTTCTTGTAAACTAATAAAATTGCATTTCCTTCCTCTTAAACATTTACAAAGCAGATTTTTTTCAAATCCGAAGTCGAAGTATTTTATCCGTAGCATCTATAACTCCACAGGGAACCTTTAATTAGCTGTAAAGTGTAATAAACAAAGATCCAACCTGTACGGCGGTCTGCGCTTCTCTCCTGCAAACTGGAACAGGTCGTCCCTGAAGAAGACGGGCACCTGGTAGTCCTCCAGCAGCTTCCGGCGTTTGGCGTGTTCACCGTAGCTGCTGTCGAAGATGTAGAGCGGGCTGTCGTCCCTGGTGGTCTCCAGGTACTCCATGTAGTACTTCATCTTCATCTTCACGGAGTACCCGTCGTTGTCCTCCCCGCACTTGAATTTCTGGTTGCGGTATTTGCGTTTGAGGCGCTCCAGAGTCCATTTTTCCCGGGCGGGCCAGCTCTCCTGGCTGTTCTGCAGGACAACGGGCTTGTAGGGCCGCTCGAAGCGCTGGATGAACTCCTCGGGGCTGAGATGGAGGGTGTCCACGCGCTCAACGTTGTCCTGTAACACAGGCAGATATCAGGTCAGTGTTGTGAAGGCATTTCCATCTGGATAACAACATATTCTGTTACACGATAATAAGGGTGTAACGATTCATCTACTACATGATGTGTCGATTTATAATCCTACGATCCAACTACATCGATAGGTACTCGGCAGGTTGTCCTTCACGGGAGACGTATATCGATGGTACAAGGTAAATAATCTATCGATACTAAGAATTTGCACCTTGTATTTAAGCACGACAAACTTTATATGGATGTGTTTTTTAGCACTTTTAATAGTAATGAAATGTTAAACGTTACTCCGGTTCACTCTCCCTGTGTATGATGTCATCGACATGCTCCAGCAGCGCCAATCTGAGAAAGACGACAACAAAACGAAGCAGGCTGATGGCGGCGAAGAGCCAGACGAGAGAGAGAGAGATTCAAGCCGTGTTTGAGGTCCGGCGTGTGGAAACATTTTGGCTTTTGTAAAAAGCGAGACGTCCTCGATAAATCACTCGCTGTTTGCCGTTTACAACGGAAACCTGACCAGTCTTTCCACGCACCTGCTAACACGGCGTGCACTTGTTAAACCACAGTTCATTTAACCTGAATAGAAGTTGGTTTATTATATTTGTTGTTAAATATTACACTGCCTTGTATCTTGAGAACTGAAGCAGCGGGTCCTGAAGTTGCACTTTTTATTATTTTCTAATAAAAGCTGTGTGTATTTGCCATTAATCGTTGTTACTTGTTTATATCCATAATCAATTTATCCCTGATTCCCTTACAAGAAAAACTTTGAGGAATCCTGACCTGCTCTGTCCCGTATCACATATTTATTTCAGTCACACTGTATTGATTTAAAGTCATTGAATCGTATTTATCGCTCTAGATGAGCCAAATATCGTCCTTGAATCGTATCGGAACCATGGAAAGGGATACGCATCAATATCGTTGTAAAAACGTATCGTTACACTCCTACACGATGAGGCATTTTCAACATTATATATTTCCTAATCTTTGAGCGAGGACATGTCAAAGCTTCGGTACAGTACGGTACGGTACGGTACGGTACGGTACGGTACGGTACGGTACAGTATGGTACGTTACAGTACGGTGCAGTATAACGGTATGGTACGTTACAGTACGGTACGGTACAGTAAAACTGTATGGTACGTTACAGTACAGTACGGTACGGTACGGTATGTGTCATTAAAAGACCTGGGTTTTCAAAATGTTCAGCTTTCTGAAAAGATCAAATATAAAGAGGCTCAAACTGGAGCTGATATCAGGACACACAGAAAAGGGTGTGTGTGTGTGTTTGTGTGTGTGTGTGAAGTACACATTCTTGTGTTGAGTAATGCAGGTCAGTGCTGTTTTATAAACTTGTTTTTAACACCTCTTTGGTTAGCTGAAGGCAACACCCTCCCAGACTGTGGCACAACAACATAACACCACATCAGCTGTGGCTATTTCTTAACTCACTTTGCTGAGAATGAGCTTCTTCTAATGTTACAGCCCTGAAATAACTGCAGCTCTGCGTTTGGTTGTTTTGTGAGTGTTCAGTGCTCCCCTGCTAACTGTAGGAATCATGCTGACAGACCAACGCTGCTTCACAGTCTTTTAAGTCTGCTGAAACTGAAACAGGTTTTACTTGCTGTAATCATTCCTCCGGTTCATACTGGCCATTAAAAGATCCCTTCTTCAAGCATCTTCAATGCAAGCGATGGGATGACAAAATCACGTTTTGTGCAAAAAATATATTCCAAAGTTTATCTGAAGTTAGTACGAAGCTTCAGCCGAATACACATTAAGTCAAATCAAGTGGAGATCTTCCAAAGTTAGTTTTTATTAGGACTGGGACGAAACACCTATCTCCTGATTCAATACTATCACCATACCTGGGTGCCCATTCCTTATGTATTGTGATTTTTAAGTATTGTGATTCAATATTTCAATTTATTGGGATTTTTGTTAACTTTTTTAACTCTAGATCAGGGGTCAACAACCTTTACTATCAAAGAGCCATTTAGGCAAAAAAAATAAAAATCTGTCTGGAGCTGCAAAACATGTGATCATTGTGATGAAGGTAACGCAGTTTATAGTCTCAGTATATAGTATATAAGTCTAATGCAGTGAGGGCCAAAGAGACAATGTACTACGGAGTATTAGGACCACATTGAGGGAAAACGAGAAAAAAAGTCAGAAGTTTACGAGAAAAAAAGAAAATAACACGACAAATTACTACTTTATAATATTACGGCTTGATTGTCGTAATACTACGACTTTTTTTCTTGTAAACCTATGACTTTATTCTCTAAATATGACTTGATTCTCTAAATCTCAGATGTATTTTTTCCCTCAATGTGGCCCTAATACTCGTATACGTCGTACCGTCGTACCATAGACCTACAACAATGAGAAATAAAAATGAAAATGTAAACTATTTGTAACTAAATGTTATTAATTTCCACTATTTATTTTTTTTAAATCCACAGAGAGTCTCTGGAGCGGAGCTGAAGAGACGCAGGTTGCTGACCCCTGCTCTAGACCATGAAGGGAAAAAGTTGAATCATATACTTCTAGAGACTTTAACTTGTGAAAAACCTCTAAATGAATCCAGTAAAATGTTTGATTTTCAGCATGTCTGTAGTCAGAGATGTCCTGAAGTCAAATAGATCAGAATCATTGTCAGCAATTATTTACATTTCCAGCAATACTGAATACTTGAATCTATAATAAACTGTGTAGCCAAAAATACACTCAGACAAAAATGTCCCCATTGAAATCCATTAAAACCACACTTTTTGACCTCGCAGCCATTACAGCATAAAATCATGTATTCTCTTAAATCTAAAGCCCTCGCTTGCTTCAACACTGGACTTTTTACTATTTCCACCATGTTTGCCCTAAACATGCTGTTTTCCTGCACACAAAAAATAAAAAATGCATTAAAATAAATCATTGACATATCACAGACTGTGGAAAAAAATCAACCTAGCATTTAGTATATAGAAAAAACAACAGTGGCATTATGTAAACCAACTGGCATTTTAAGGGTTAAAATTCTACAAAACGTGGAAAATAATAATATATATATTTTATAATATATAATTTTATGCAGACATTTTCGTCCTCTAAGGACATCAGAGCACGTTTTGTTAAGTGACACACAAGGATTCACTTTTTACGGTCAATACTTTTGATTTCCCTTTAATTTAATACCTTATTGTTTAATGCCTTACTGTTTAGTGTTTTATTGTTTAATGCCTTATTGTTATTCTTTTATTTTTATGTGCATTCTTTATTTTGAAAATTTGTAAATAAAGACAGTAATAAATGAGTGTTACTGCTACTCTAGCTGTTACTAGTAACATTAAGTATGTGATGAAGTTAAATAAAAAGATGTCAGAGCCTGAAATTAAACTAATAATGTGACTTAGTGATATACAACTTAGTGATATATATATATATATATGTGACAGTGATATATATGTGACTTAGTGATATATATATGTGACAGTGATATATATGTGACTTAGTGATATATAACTTAGTGATATATATGTGACTTAGTGATATATAACTTAGTGATATATATGTGACTTAGTGATATATAACTTAGTGATATATATGTGACTTAGTGATATATAACTTAGTGATATATATGTGACTTAGTGATATATAACTTAGTGATATATATGTGACTTAGTGATATATAACTTAGTGACATATATATGTGACTTAGTGATATATATATGTGACAGTGATATATATGTGACTTAGTGATATATAACTTAGTGATATATATGTGACTTAGTGATATATAACTTAGTGATATATATGTGACTTAGTGATATACAACTTAGTGATATATAACTTAGTGATATATATATATGTGACTTAGTGATATATATGTATGTGACTTAGTGATATATATGTATGTGACTTAGTGATATATATATATATATATGTGACTTAGTGATATATATGTGACTTAGTGATATATAACTTAGTGATATATACAGTATTTGTGACTTAGTGATATATATATGTGACTTAGTGATATATAACTTAGTGATATATACAGTATGTGTGACTTAGTGATATATATATATGTGACTTAGTGATATATAACTTAGTGATATATAACTTAGTGATATATATGTGTGACTTAGTGTAACAGCAGCTCGCTGTCTACGTGACCAGCTGCACTCCTGCTGCAGTCAAGGCCTATAGGAGGAGGCTGGGACGCGGGTCTTGTAGTATAGGGTACAGCGCATGCGCAGTGTAACTCAAGCTGCGTTTTGATTGGCTCAATTTCGGCGAGTGCAGACCAGATTCTACTGCGCATGCACAATACCACCCGGAAATATGACGCGTGATGCAGCCTCCTTCTATAGGCCTTGGCTGCGGCTATCTACTGTTAGCTCCTGTTAGCTCAGCCTGGATGCTCCATGGAGAGTTTACCTTCACGCTGCGATGCGACACGTCGAAGGAGTCCTGGTAGTCGTGTCTGATCCAGTCCAAAGAGTCCTTCAGCTCCGGTCTGGCGCTCCGCTTCGCCTCTTTAATCCGCTTCTTACTCTTATGGTTCATTCTGAAGCTAGCTGTGGAGCTAACTCAGCTAGCTGCGGCTGCTAGTCAACACACTGCTGAAGGCAACTGATGACATCACTAGAGCCCGCCCCCTGTAGCCGGAACAGAAAGCTCATTGGCTATCACGGCCCGCCAGAGCTAAACGCTGATTGGACAGGATGTAGCTTTAGCCTTCCCGCCAGGCATTTTGCGTTGATTTGATTGGCTGTTGAAGTGTCTTCTTTTTGTTGTCGTGGTCGACACGGAAACAGTCGTGATGGGAATTAAGGCTCTTTTTAGTGATCCAGATCATTTGGCTCAGCTCACCAAGAAGAGAAGCCAGTGAAAGCGTTCGTCCAATCAGGTGGGGGCAGCCTGTGTCTAGTGACAGCCCATCAAGCGTCCAATGCCGGGAAGCGTCCTATCATTCAGCCTTGAATTAATTAAAGAAATAAATAAAAAAACGTCTCTCGGACGGGAGCCGGCTCCCATCGTTCACTTAAAAGAACCGGCTCAAAGAACCGACTCGTTCGCGTCCACACATCACAAGGAAGTAGACTTCAGCGTGGCTGCTAGTGATCAAACATCAATATCAAGATCAATATAAAGATCAATTAAATTGGTTTAACGAATTCCTCCCCAGAAGACAAAGAGTCTGAATACTAGCTGGAGATGTGATGATGTAATTGAAGGAGTTTTAACCAGCAGGATGGAGCCCAGAGGACCAGAGACACCAGAGACACCAGAGACACCCAGCAGAGCAGACAGACAGTTCACCTTTAAAGACAACAACAGAGACACCCTGTCTGTCTCCATCCCTGAGGTCAGTCCCTGTCTGTCTCCATACCTGAGTCCCTGTCTGTCTCCATCCCTGAGGTCAGTCCCTGTCTGTCTCCATCCCTGAGGTCAGTCCCTGTCTGTCTCCATCCCTGAGGTCAGTCCCTGTCTGTCTCCATACCTGAGTCCCTGTCTGTCTCCATCCCTGAGGTCAGTCCCTGTCTGTCTCCATACCTGAGTCCCTGTCTGTCTCCATACCTGAGTCCCTGTCTGTCTCCATCCCTGAGGTCAGTCCCTGTCTGTCTCCATCCCTGAGGTCAGTCCCTGTCTGTTCCAGCTTTAATGTACATGATGATACTGCAGGTCCAGCAGCTGTTAATGAACTTCTGTGTGAAACTGACTTCACTGTGTGATATAAACTATCTGGATACATCCAGTAACTAAACTAACTCAATATGTCTTTATTTAAATCAGATGTAAACTAATATAACTGGATGTCTGTAGGCGTCCAGTAGAATCACTACGGACTGTGATGGATGATCTCTAGAAGACTGGAGGTTATTCAGAAATTGTCTAATATCTTGAAACTGTCTCGTACATTTTGTGGATTGATATGCAAGGTGTGGTTAAAATGTCCAATATGCTAGTTGTGTTTTGTTCTCATCACTCTTTGGTAGTTACCTGTGTGTTTACCTGTGTGTATTGTGTGTTTACCTACCTGTGTGTTTACCTGTGTGTTCACCTGTGTAGTTACCTGTGTGTTTACCTACCTGTGTGTCTACCTGTGTGTTTACCTGTGTGTTTACCTGTGTAGTTACCTGTGTGTCTACCTGTGTGTTTACCTGTGTGTTGACCTGTGTGTTTACCTGTGTGTTTATCTGTGTGTTTACCTACCTGTGTGTTTACCTACCTGTGTGTAGTTACCTGTGTGTTTACCTGTGATCCTCTCGTCAGGTTCTGGATGCCCAGTATGGGATGTATGTGTGGCCCTGTGCCGTGGTTCTGGCTCAGTATCTGTGGACACAGAGACACCAGCTGAGAGACAGGACGGTGCTGGAGGTGAGGACGAGACTTTCATCTCACAGTTTGGGATTGTGAGCGGTCATCTTGTAAACTGTTTGTGAGGTGTGTGTGTCTCCGCAGCTCGGTGCAGGTGTGAGTCTACCGGGCGTGGTGGCTGCCAGGTGCGGTGCGAAGGTGATCCTGTCGGACAGCGCTGAGACTCCAGTGTGTCTGGAGAACTGCAGGCGCAGCTGTGAGGCCAACGGCCTCCGTGATGTCGGCGTGCTGGGCCTCACCTGGGGGGAAGTCTCACCTGAGCTTGTTCTGCTTCCCGAGATGGACATCATCTTGGGATCGGACGTCTTCTACGAGCCACAGGGTTGGTTCCTATGTCCACATGCTTATGACCTCGTAGTATGTATGTGTCCTGTCCACGTCACCTACGTCCTGTCCACGTCACCTACGTCCTGTCATCGTCATCGTCGCCTCCGTCATGTCGTCACCTTCGTCATGTCGTCACCTTCGTCCTGTCATCGTCGCCTATGTCACGTCATCGCCTACGTCACGTCGTCGCCTACGTCATGTCGTCACCTACGTCATGTCGTCACCTCCGTCACGTCGTCACCTTCGTCCTGTCATCATCGCCTACGTCACGTCGTCGCCTACGTCACGTCGTCACCTACATCACGTCATCACCTACATCATGTCGTCGTCGCCTACGTCACGTCGTCGCCTACGTCACGTCGTCACCTACGTCACGTCATCATGTCCTCACCTACGTCACGTCATCATGTCCTCACGTCGTCACCTACGTCACGTCATCACGTCGTCACCTACGTCACGTCGTCGCCTACGTCACAGCGTCGCCTACGTCACGTCGTCACCTACGTCATGTCGTCACCTACATCATGTCGTCGTCGCCTACGTCACGTCGTCGCCTACGTCACGTCGTCACCTACGTCACGTCGTCACCTAAGTCACGTCATCACGTCGTCACCTACATCACGTCGTCACCTACGTCACGTCGTCACCTACGTCACGTCGCCACGGCGTCGCCTACGTCACGGCGTCGCCTACGTCACGGCGTCGCCTACATCACGGCGTCGCCTACGTCACGTCGTCGCCTATGTCACGTCGTCGCTTACGTCACAGCGTCGCCTACGTCACGCCGCCGCCTACGTCACGTCGTCGCCTATGTCACGTCGTCCCCTACGTCACGTCGTCCCCTACGTCACGTCGTCCCCTACGTCACGTCGTCCCCTACGTCACGTCGTCACCTACATCATGTTGTCGTCGCCTACGTCACGTCGTCACCTAAGTCACGTCATCACGTTGTCACCTACGTGACGTCGTCACGTCGTCACCTACGTCACGTCGACACGTCGTCGCCTACGTCACGCCGCCGCCTACGTCACGCTGACGCCTACGTCACGTCGTCGCCTATGTCACGTCGTCCCCTACGTCACGTCGTCACCTACATCATGTTGTCGTCGCCTACGTCACGTCGTCACCTAAGTCACGTCATCACGTTGTCACCTACGTGACGTCGTCACGTCGTCACCTACGTCACGTCGACACGTCGTCGCCTACGTCACGCCGCCGCCTACGTCACGCTGACGCCTACGTCACGTCGTCGCCTACGTCACGTCGTCACCTAAGTCACGTCATCACGTCGTCACCTACGTGACGTCGTCACGTCGTCACCTACGTCACGTCGACACGTCGTCGCCTACGTCACGGCGTCGCCTACGTCACGGCGTCGCCTACGTCACGTCGTCGCCTAAGTCACGTCGTCGCCTACGTCACGTCGTCCCCTTAGTCACTTCGTCACCTACGTCACGTCGT
Organism: Sebastes fasciatus; assembly: GCF_043250625.1. Taxonomy (NCBI): domain Eukaryota; kingdom Metazoa; phylum Chordata; class Actinopteri; order Perciformes; family Sebastidae; genus Sebastes; species Sebastes fasciatus. Next base: position 33,799,515 of record NC_133807.1, on the reverse strand, counting down.
CACCTACGTCACGTCGTCACCTACGTCATCGACTACGTCACGTCGTCTCCTACATCCTGTCCTCCTCTCCTACGTCCTGTCCTCCTCTCCTACGTCCTGTCCTCCTCTCCCAACTCCTGTCCTCCTCTCCTACGTCCTGTCGTTGTCTCCTACGTGCACATACTTGTGACCTGGCAGTGTGCACGTGAACCTGAGTGACTAAACGTTTGTAACCTGTTCCAGATTTTGAAGACGTCCTCCTGACTGTGTCTTTCCTTCTGAGGAAGAACCCCAGAGCTCAGTTCTGGACCGCGTACCAGGAGAGGAGGTGCTGAGACATTATCACAATTATTATACAATTATTATACAATAATATAGAATAATATACCATAATATAAAATAATATACAATAATATAAAATAATATAAAATAATATACAATAATATAAAATAATATACAATAATATAAAATAATATACAATAATATAAAATGTAGAATAATATAAAATAATATAGAATAATATAAAATAATATAAAATAATATACAATAATATAAAATAATATACAATAATATAAAATAATATACAATAATATAAAATGTAGAATAATATAAAATAATATAGAATAATATAAAATAATATAAAATAATATACAATAATATACAATAACCTTTAGACCGTAGTTATGTTATTAAGTTATTATAGTTAAACCTGACATCTGTGCTTTGTGTCACTGCTTCAGTTTTAACCTTTGTCCTCCTCCTCTTCCTCCTCTTCGTCCTCTGTGTCCTCCCGGTGTCTCAGTGCCGACTGGTCTGTTGAAGCGTTGCTTGACAGGTGGAAGCTGAACTGTGTCGACGTTCAGCTGGAAACCTTCGATGCAGATAAACCGGAGCTGGCTGGATCGACTCTACCAGGAAACCACAGCGTCCTCATGATGATCATCACGCTGAAGACAGAAGACGTTGGACCGTAACACATGATTCATGTCTCCCAGAGGACATAAGGAGACGTTCAACTCCTCCGGCTGGTTACTGGAATCACTAAAGCTCTCTGAAGGTGGACAACGTAACGAGTTATAGTTATGTCTTGTAATATAATATGTAATAAAAGGTGTTGATTAAAGTGTTTTCAGTCACTGAAATGTTCATGAAATATCATTATTCATTATATCATTATTATTATTATTATTATTATGAAATATACACATGACTGGTTCATATTTGAAACACTAATAGTTCCCGTTTCTCCGGTGACCTCCAGAGGGCAGCAGCTCATTAAACCACCGAGTCATGGCCTCCGACGCCAAAACAAGAAGAACATACAGTATGTCTGTTGTACTGTCGTATCCATAGACATATAGACATATATACATGTATATATGTAAATATACATGTATATATGTCTGTTATATCTGCAGGGTTTTATTCAGCTGCAACCAACTGTGGTGAAATCTCTCCAGTCGGAAGATAATAAACCTGTTTGCACTTTCAAAGTTTCCATTCCACCATATAAAAATACTCCGTTGCAAGTAAAAGTAGTAAAGTAAAGAAATATTACACCAAAATGTACTTTTAAGTATATAAAATAAAAGTAGGCTACTCATCCAATAGAATAACTCCTTTCAGAGTTTTATTATTATTATTTATTACACGGCTTTGTTGAATACTCCATTCTGATGGTCGATCACGCCGTTCTACAGTCTGTTATTTCTTTATAACAGGCCGTTGCTACGTATAACAGACCGTTGCTACGTATAACAGACCGTTGCTACTTATAACAGGCCGCTGCTAGGTATAACAGACCGCTGCTACGTATAACAGACCGCTGCTACGTATAACAGACCGCTGCTAGGTATAACAGACCGCTGCTACGTATAACAGACCGCTGCTACGTATAACAGACCGTTGCTACGTATAACAGGCCGTTGCTAGGTATAACAGACCGCTGCTACGTATAACAGACCGTTGCTACGTATAACAGACCGTTGCTACGTATAACAGACCGTTGCTACGTATAACAGGCCGTTGCTAGGTATAACAGACCGCTGCTACGTATAACAGGCCGTTGCTACGTATAACAGACCGTTGCTACGTATAACAGGCCGTTGCTACGTATAACAGACCGTTGCTACGTATAACAGACCGTTGCTACGTATAACAGGCCGTTGCTATGGACGCAGTTCTGATCGTGACGCAAAGTTCACACCGACTTCAATCTCTGCGTGAAAAAACGCCGCCCTCTGACTCATTTGAATGAGGCCGGTCCGGCATCAGAACGTAGGTTCATCCAGCGAAACCGTGAGCGGTGTTCAGACTGACAACACAAAGAGCTGCATTGTTTCAGGTACAGGTGAGACATTAAATACCATCCAGGAAGTTTGCCTTTCTATACGTCCTGTCATCGTCTACGTCTTGTTGTCGTCTACATCCTGTCATCGTCGCATACGTCCTGTCGTCATCGCCTACGTTCTGTCGTCATCACCTACATCCTGTCGTCATCGCCTACGTCCTGTCGTCATCGCCTACGTTCTGTCGTCATCACCTACATCCTGTCGTCATCACCTACATCCTGTCGGCTGCGGCTACATCATGTCGTCGTCGCCATCCTGTCGTTGTTGCATACGTCCTGTCTTCGCCTACATCCTGTCGTGGCCTACAGCATGTCGTCTTGGCCTACGTCCCGTCGTGGCCTACGTCACGTCTTGGCCTGCGTCACGTCTTGGCCTACGTCACGTCGTCGCCTACGTCCTGTCGTCGTCGCCTACGTCATGGCGTCGTCGCCTACGTCATGGTGATGTCGCCTACGTCATGTCGTCGTCGCTTACGTCATGTCGTGGCCTACGTCACGTCGTGGCCTACGTCGCGTTGTCGTCGCCTACGTTCTGTCGTCGTCGTAATGTGGGTTATGTTATAATGTTATAACGTTATAATGTGGGTTATAATGTTATAATGTTATAACGTTATGTTATAACGGTATAATGTGGTTTATAATGTTATAATGTTATAACGGTATAATGTGGGTTATAATGTTATAATGTTATAATGTGGGTTATGTTATGTTATAATGTTATAATGTGGTTTATAATGTTATAATGTTATAACGTTATGTTATAACGGTATAATGTGGTTTATAATGTTATAATGTTATAATGGTATAATGTGGGTTATAATGTTATAATGTGGGTTAGATCAAACAGTAGTTTCTATTATCAGCACCTTAACACACCTGTCAGCAGGTCGATGATCTGACATAAACTAGCTGGTTCCAGTCGGTGATATTGACATTAATCAGAGTGATGATGCCGTCTGGAGGATCATCTTTATTATTGGTAAAAGATGAAGTAATTCAGACACAATGAAAGCACTGTCTAAAAAATGACATCATATTTTACACAGAGCTCGTCCTTGTCAACAGATCAAATGAGAACAGTTGCAGAAGATATCCACAGGATCCGGCCGCACCACGACTCCGCCGAGGTTCTGCCGAGGCTCCGCCGCTGTTTCAGTGTCCACTGGAAGTTTCAGAAATGTTTCAGCGTCTGTGCCGAAAATACACATTTATGATACAGTTCAGAGTTGTTCTGCAGACGTCTTTCTTACAAGCACATTAAAGTTACGTCATGTCGTCCTCAACTACGTCCTGTTGCTGTCGCCTACGTCCTGTTGCTGTCGCCTATGTCCGGATCGCCTACGTCCTGTCATCATCGCCTACGTCCTGTTATCATCGCCTATGTCCTGTCATCATCGCCTACGCCCTGTCATCATCGCCTACGTCCTGTTATCATCGCCTATGTCCTGTCATCATCGCCTACGCCCTGTCATCATCGCCTACGTCCTGTCATCATCGCCTACGTCCTGTCATCATCGCCTACGTCCTGTCATCATCGTTTACGTCCTGTCATCATCGCCTACGTCCTGTTATCATCGCCTATGTCCTGTCGTCCCCTACGTCCTTTCATCGTCCCCTACGTCCTGTCGTCACCTACGTCCTGTCGTCCCCTACGTCCTGTCGTCCCCTACGTCCTGTCATCATCGCCTATGTCCTGTCGTCACCTACGTCCTGTCGTCCCCTACGTCCTGTCATCGTCCCCTATGTCCTGTCATCTTCGCCTATGTCCTGTCGTCACCTACGTCCTGTCGTCCCCTACGTCCTGTCATCGTCCCCTACGTCCTTTCATCGTCCCCTACGTCCTGTCGTCACCTACGTCCTGTCGTCCCCTACGTCCTGTCATCATCGCCTATGTCCTGTCGTCACCTACGTCCTGTCGTCCCCTACGTCCTGTCATCGTCCCCTACGTCCTGTCATCTTCGCCTATGTCCTGTCGTCACCTACGTCCTGTCGTCCCCTACGTCCTGTCATCGTCCCCTACGTCCTGTCATCTTCGCCTATGTCCTGTCGTCACCTACGTCCTGTCGTCCCCTACGTCCTGTCATCATCACCTATGTTCTGTCGTCACCTACGTCCTGTCGTCCCCTACGTCCTGTCATCGTCGCCTACGTCCTGTCATCGTCCCCTATGTCCTGTCACCATCGCCTACGTCCTGTCATCATCGCCTACGTCCTGTCATCATCGCCTATGTCCTGTCACCATCGCCTACGTCCTGTCATCATCGCCTATGTCCTGTCATCATCGCCTACGTCCTGTCATCATCGCCTACGTCCTGTCATCATCGCCTACGTCCTGTCATCATCGCCTATGTCCTGTCATCATCGCCTACGTCCTGTCACCATCGCCTACGTCCTGTCATCATCGCCTACGTCCTGTCATCATCGCCTACGTCCTGTCATCATCGCTTACGTCCTGTCACCATCGCCTACGTCCTGTCATCATCGCCTATGTCCTGTCATCATCGCCTACGTCCTGTCACCATCGCCTACGTCCTGTCATCATCGCTTACGTCCTGTCACCATCGCCTACGTCCTGTCATCATCGCCTACGTCCTGTCACCATCGCCTACGTCCTGTCACCATCGCCTACGTCCTGTCATCATCGCCTACGTCCTGTCATCATCGCCTACGTCCTGTCATCGTCGCCTTTGTCCTGTTGTCCCCTACGTCCTGTCATCATCGCCTACGTCCTGTCATCATCGCCTACGTCCTGTCGTCGCCTACGTCCTGTCATCGTCGCCTACGTCCTGTCATCATCGCCTACATCCTGTCATCATCGCCTACGTCCTGTCATCATCGCCTACGTCCTGTCATCGTCGCCTACGTCCTGTCATCGTCGCCTTTGTCCTGTTGTCCCCTACGTCCTGTCATCATCGCCTACGTCCTGTCATCATCGCCTACGTCCTGTCGTCGCCTACGTCCTGTCATCGTCGCCTACGTCCTGTCATCATCGCCTACGTCCTGTCGTCGCCTATGTCCTGTCGTCGCCTATGTCCTGTCATCATCGCCTACGTCCTGTCGTCGCCTACGTCCTGTTGTCTGTTGCATGAACTAAAATGTTAGTTAACATTATCTAACAGTTTTAGCTTGTGTTAAATAAACTAAGATGCCCGTAACGTTACTGCTCAGCTCTGACTGTCCAAAGATCCTGATTAAAGAGATTAAAATATGAATGTGACGTACTTCAGTGTATTGTTACTATCTGGATTATGACGTGTCCAGTCTGAAGCTATTGTCTGTTAACCTGGTAAAAGAGACCAGAGCACCCCCCCCCAGCTGTTAACCGTCTTCTTCCTAAAGAGGCTACTTAAAGACAGATTAGAAGTAATACTACAGTGGAACCTTTACTTTAACTGCAGATGGGTTACTTTATTTCAGTTATGCAAAAGCTTACAGCAGTAAAACAGTAATATCAAACAGATGTTATAATTACGTAATCAAATTACAGAATTAGTCAAACAAAATCAATTCTATTCCTCTCATAATGTCCCTGTTGCTGCTCTACTCACGACCTCCCTGGATTCTGGGAAAATAAGTCCAAAAAATCTCCAAAGAATAGGCGACAGCATCTGTCCCGGAGGACGAAGTGTCAAGAGGACGAGCTCAGTGCTTCAGGGCAGCGAGAGACGGAGACTCGGATCGTTCCTCGGTTCCTCAGTCAGAGCGACGCGATCGATGTCGACTCCTCGGGTTCTGATTCTTACTCTCCCGATGGACTTCCTTCATTAGATCGCCGGTGAGCACCAGGTCGACCAGGTGGAGCTGCCGATGGCGTGATCACCTTTGCGAGCGCAAATAAGTACATTCATGGAAGTTCAGTGTCTTATGTCGAGGTCCACACTACACCAGAATCCAGCTGATTCTGGTCCCGGTTCCTCCTGATGATAGTTTGATGGTTCTACAGATGATCTTTCCAGATGTTCCTGTGGTGTGAGGTACGTTAAGAGTGTTTTTTACGTCCCACGATCGGCCTCTTAAGTCCATCCTGGTCGCACCGATCTCAACCCCGAGGACAGCCGATGATGCAGTCATGTGCAGAACGACAGCCAATAGAGAACCAAGCTGACTGAAGCAGGAAGTCGCTGTGATAGCGGCCGCGGCTAACGCATGAGCTAACGCATGAGCTAACGCATGAGCTAACGCATGAGCTAACGCTAAACGTGGAGCATAAGGTAGCAGTGAGATGGAGCTCAGAGATGGAGGAGCAACTTGTTGATTAGTGTTTATTTAACGTGTCTCCATGACTTCATCCATCCTTCATAAAAACTAACATCACTAATTCTTCCCGCCCGCCGTCGGCCATGTTTGTTCACACTAAAGTCACGTTTGATCGCCAGAGATTTAGTGAGATTTCTGTGTTTTTTAGTCGGGACTCTTGTTGTTGATGAATGAATGTGTCCTGATGATCTCACTAAGGAAAACACTTTGTTCTTATTTCATGAAAAGTGCTCTATTGTCACGACTCCAGCCAGCTTCTAGTCATGTTCATACTCTCTGATACCACCGACTCTCTGACTGAGACAGTCTGCGTTAACCCTTAACTCAACCAACTCGTTGTAAATCTCTCATTTCAGCCTGAGACCCTGACCGACATTACTGTCTATAAGAGGTCCTATCGGGCTCAGTTTTACAGCTAGAATGAATATACTGGTATCATAGTAAACTATAAACCCTGATGAATCCATTGGTACCAATGTCAGACTAGCTGGTCATGAAGGAGGTTAAATAACGCTCCAAAGTTACGCTAAATTTTGGCAAGGAAAAACTGTCTGAAAATTGTCAGTAAAAATGTAAAAAAAAAAAAAAAAAAAAAGTCAGAAAATTATCTAAAAGAAAGGGTCAATTTTGGCGAAGAAAACCTGCTATGTCCATTTTCAAAGGGGTCCCTTGACCTCTGACCTCCAGATCAGTGAATGTAAATGGGTTCTATGGGTACCCACGAGTCTCCCCTTTACAGACATGCCCACTTTATGATAATCACATGCAGTTTGGGGCAAGTCATAGTCAAGTCAGCACACTGACACACTGACAGCTGTTGTTGCCTGTTGGGCTGCAGTTTGCCATGTTATGATTGGAGCATATTGTTTTATGCTAAATGCAGTACCTGTGAGGGTTTCTGGATCAATATCTGTCATTGATTTGTGTTGTTAATTGATTTACAATAATAAATATATACATACATTTGCATAAAGCAGCATATTTGCCCACTCCCATGTTGATAAGAGGATTAAATACTTGACAAATCTCCCTTTAAGGTTCATTTAGAACAGATACAAACATGTGTGATTAATCACGATTAACTATTGTAATGGTTTGACAGCCCTAGTTACCTTATAAACTCTTTATAAAGGCTAATGTATTAGAAAACTGAACCAGCAGCAAACTTAGCTGACTGGCCTTTTGGTTAACATACTTTATATGAAAATAACAATATATACAAACTCCACTGCCATGATTTCCCCTTTACAGTATTTTCATTAATAATAATTGGTCTGATCAGCTTAAACAATAAATAACCCTCACTACTTGCAGCATGTCTTGCAGCATGTCTTGCAGCATGTCTTGCAGCATGTGTTTTTGCGGGCGAGAATCACTAAACCTGCCATGACACTTCCCAGTGCTCCACCCGCTAACGCTCCCGCTACAGCTCCTATTGTAGACGTCACCTCACCACCGCTAACAAGATACCCCATCAAACATCCAACAAGTATCCCAAAATAAACACCATTTTGAATACTGCCTAGCATGACTTCTCCTCCTCCTGCTGCGTTTCGTACCTTCGCGGAGGCTATTTCAGCCTCTTGGAGCATCTCCGCGGTGTAGATGCTTCTTTCTGTTGCCTGAACCCGTTCGTTGATCTTCAGCAGCAGCTTGGCAACCTGATCGGGGACCTGATCGGCAACCTGGTCGGGGACCTGATCGGCGTCCTGATCGGCGACCTGATCGGCGACCTGATCGGCGTCCTCCACTGCTTTGTTAAAAACATGGCACCTCCAGTTGCACTCTTTGATCAGGTTGTGGAGATTTCCGTTTGATCGAATGAAGTCATCCCTGGAAATATCTTTCAGGGCATCTCCGTAGGTGAACAACACCATAGCGTGAGCCATCGCGTTTTTGCCGAAAGTGCTGCGAATGATTTCCACCACTCTCTGTTCTTCGCTGGTGTATTTATCCGTCATCCTCAGCACGATCAGGAACACGTGAGGACCAGGTTTGGCAAGTGAGATGGATTTCTTGATCTCTCTCACCACCTCCTCGTCGGTTTTATCAGCGTTACACAGACCCGGAGTATCAACAACAACCACATGTTGTGTGCCGATATTCCTCGTTTGCTTCTGGCACTTGGTTGTGATGGCGGACAGACTGGGCTCTGAGCGGAAGAGATTTTTCCCGCCCAGGATGGTGTTTCCTGAAGCACTCTTTCCAACTCCGACCTTCCCGAGCAGTACGATCCTCAGCTCTGGCTCTTCATCTGTTGGGACAGTTTACAGACGTTAGACGAGTCAAATACACAAATCTATCTGATCGTTTATCTAAAGGAACAGTTCCAGATGTTCAGATTGATGCCACTCTCATGTCTGTACAGTAAACATGAAGCAGCCGGCGGTTAAGCTTGGGATACACTGTACGACTTTAGAGATGTTGTTGTGTACTCCTGCTCCTCCTGTACGAGTAGATCGTTTATAATGTAAAGCCACAGCTCACGATTTAGTCAGCCACGACCTGAGTGACCACGCTGTACGGTCCGATCGTCAGCCACGACCTGAGTGACCACACTGCACGGTCCGATCGTCAGCCACGACCTGAGTGACCACGCCGCACGGTCCGATCGACAGCCACGACCTGAGTAACCACACTGTACGGTCCGATCGACAGCCACGACCCGAGTGACCACGCTGTACGGTCCGATCGACAGCCACGACCTGAGTGACCACACTGTCTGGTCCGATCGACAGCCACGGCCTGAGTGACCACACTATACGGTCCGATCGACAGCCACGACCTGAGTGACCACATTGTCTGGTCCGATCATCGGCCATGTCATCATGCAATTTACTTGTAAGATAGATGAGACCACAGAGGAGTAACAATATTAGAAGGTGTAGTTTTATTGTCTAAACCTAAAGAAGTTGTAGTTTTGTTGCCTAAACCTAAAGAAGTTGTAGTTTTGTTGTCTAAACCTAAAGAAGTTATAGTTTTGTTGCCTAAACCTAAAGAAGTTGTAGTTTTGTTGTCTAAACCTAAATAAGTTGTAGTTTTGTAGCTTAAACCTAAAGAAGTTGTAGTTTTGTTGCCTAAACCTAAAGAAGTTGTAGTTTTGTTGTCTAAACCTAAAGAAGTTGTAGTTTTGTTGCCTAAACCTAAAGAAGTTGTAGTTTTGTAGAACTTTGACTACAGTCTATGAACTATGAAGCCTTTTGTAAACAAAATAAAATGATATCATGATAAATTAAATGAATGAATCTGTAGACTTTTCGTGGACCCCTGGGGGTCCCCGGCCCCCACTTTGAGAATCACTCCTTTAAGGAGCATGTAAACGTACGTTATTAGTAACTCATTGTCCCTCAAAATGTCTTTGCACAGCACAGATGTGTCGGCGCTGGACACCATCTGGCACCTCACACGCCTTGTTTTGCCAACGAGTGTGAGGTTATATTGGCCTGCAGGAGGACAAAGTCAAACACCTATTATAATTTATGTTCTATGACTCCGTGGGGCTTTTTTATGATGGCATTGTGATGAACATGACATGTTTAATTTCATCATGCAATTTCAAAGTTGTAGTTTTATTGCCTAAACTACAGCAATTGTATTTTTTTATTGCCTAAATTAGATTAAACTTTATTGCCATTGCACACAGTACAAGTACAACAAAATGCAGTAGTAAACATAAAGAAGTTTTACAATTGTACATAAAGTTTCATTTTATAATATCCATCAATAATTATAATAATAAAAGGTAAAGTAACAGTTATTTAAAATGTAGTTAATACCATAATAACAAACCATGAAATTGTAATCAATAATGTTTTCTAATTATTAGTAATGCTCTAATTTATGTGGTTTTAACAGGTTATTGTTGCACACATTATAACATGGTATACAGTATAAGTATTTGTTAATGATTTGTAAACCTTAAAGAAAATGTTTGTAAAACATATATAAACATTACTCAGATGGACCAGATACTTAAACATTATTTGGATGGCTGTTATGAAGTTGCAACTGATGATTATAATACATTGTTAAATTGTTAATAAATACTTTTCTAGACCATCTATATACATTATTTGGATAGACAGGTGATACTTTGTCAATGGTTAAAACAAATTCTTAAAAGTACAAATCATTTGGTAATCATTAACAAATACTTTATATAGTATATAAAATGTAATGTGTAAGACAATAAACTGTTAAAAATAGTTTACTAATGAAATCAGAATGTAATTTTATAGAATTTATAAACAAATGATTTAATATTACACAAACAACTGATAAAAAAACTGAAATTATAGCATTACTAATAATTAGTAAACATTATTATAATTTCATTGTTTATTAACAGTAAAATAACGATTAACTAAGTTTAATTAACTATCTATTTAACATTTATAAATGGTTATTTCATAAGAAAGTTTAAAACAAACTTTATGCAGAATCAAGTCACATTAGTTTGGGTTTCAAAAATGTCCCTAAAAATGTGAAACCTCACTCTTGATGTGTGTCTTTAAAGTTATAAAATATGAACCTTCATAGTTGTGGGTGTCTAGTAGGTCAGTGAAATAGATAAACATGAAGGGTTAAAGAGCTGGTTTCTGTCAGAAATACATCTGCAAACATCATAGATGAAACTGATCAAACTTAAATTCAGCTGTGTGAAGATAATAAAACTCTCCACTACAGATATATACACTATATTAAATCTCTAGACTTCAACAAAAATTTAAATTGAAAGATAGTTTCTGTCAAAATTAGTTCAAATTGACCCAAAACACAATGGAGCAACGACGAGAGGTTAAGAAAAAAACTGAGCTGTTGAGGAGTTGCTGGTTTATATTCAAGAAAATAAATATTGTTCCATATATCAAACCCAGACCCTGAGAGAAGATATACACTTACTAGCCAATAAAGGGAGTTCACTGGCCACCTCTGTCTTGGAAAAAAAGCTCATTTTTGATGTCTTGTCTCTGTGGATGTCTTCTTCTGACTATTATAATATCCATTCCTCATTTTATATTATAGCCTGCTTCCAGTTCCCTCCCCTGGAATACTCATCACCTGCTTCTAGCTGAGAACTGACCAGTCACAAGTCAAATTGTAGCTGATCGCAACAAATCAGGGGGCTGAGCTGAAGTACATTAAGTAGAGTACACCTCCACAAGTCTACCTCACCAATGTGAAATTTGAAGTTGTAGTTTTGTTAACTAAACCTAAAGAAGTTGTAGTTTTACTGCTTAAACCTAAAGAAGTTGTAGTTTTGTTGTGTAAAGCTAAAGAAGTTGTAGTTTTGGTTGTGTAAATCTAAAGAAGTTGTAGTTTTATTGCCTAAACCTAACGAAGTTGTAGTTTTACTGCTTAAACCTAAAGAAGTTGTAGTTTTGTTGTGTAAACCTAAAGAAGTTGTAGTTTTGTTGCATAAACTTAAAGAAGTTGTAATTTTGTTGCCTAAACCTAAAGAAGTTGTAGTTTTGTTACCTAAACCTAAAAAGTTGTAGTTTTGTTGCCTAAACCTAAAGAAGTTGTAGTTTTGTTGCCTAAACCTAAAGAAGTTGTACTTTTTTGGTTAAACCTAAAGAAGTTGTAGTTTTATTGCCTAAACCTAAAGAAGTTGTAGTTTTACTGCTTAAACCTAAAGTTGTAGTTTTATTGTCTAAACCTAAAGAAGTTGTAGTTTTGTTGTGTAAACCTAAAGAAGTTGTAGTTTTATTGTCTAAACCTAAAGAAGTTGTAGTTTTGTTGTCTAAACCTAGAGAAGTTGTAGTTTTGTTATCTAAAACCAAAGAAGTTGTAGTCTTGTTGCTTAAACCTAAAGAAATTGTAGTTTTGTTTACTAAACCCAAAATAGTTGTAGTTTTGTTGCCTAAATTTAAAGAAGTTGTAGTTTTGTTACCTAAACCTAAAAAGTTGTAGTTTTGTTGCCTAAACCTAAAGAAGTTGTAGTTTTGTTGCCTAAACCTAAAGAAGTTGTAGTTTTTTGGTTAAACCTAAAGAAGTTGTAGTTTTATTGTCTAAACCTAAAGAAGTTGTAGTTTTGTTGTGTAAACCTACAGAAGTTGTAGTTTTATTGTCTAAACCTAAAGAAGTTGTAGTTTTGTTACCTAAACCTAAAAAGTTGTAGTTTTGTTGTCTAAACCTAAAGTTGTAGTTTTGTTGCCTAAACCTAAAGAAGTTGTAGTTTTTTGGTTAAACCTAAAGAAATTGTAGTTTTATTGCCTAAACCTAAAGAAGTTGTGGTTTTGTTGTCTAAACTTAAAGAAGTTGTAATTTTGTTGCCTAAACCTAAAGAAGTTGTAGTTTTATTGTCTAAACCTAAAGAAGTTGTAGTTTTGTTGCCTAAATTTAAAGAAGTTGTAGTTTTGTTGCATATACTTAAAGAAGTTGTAGTTTTGTTGTCTAAACCTAAAGAAGTTGTAGTTTTTTGGATAAACCTAAAGAAGTTGCAGTTTTGTTGCCTAAACCCAAAATAGTTGTAGTTTTGTTGCCTAAAGTTAAAGTTGTAGTTTTGTTGCCTAAACCTAAATAAGTTGTAGTTTTGTTGCATATACTTAAAGAAGTTGTAGTTTTGTTGTCTAAACCTAAAGAAGTTGTAGTTTTGTTGTCTAAACCTAAAGAAGTTGTAGTTTTGTTGCCTAAACCTAAAGAAGTTGTAGTTTTGTTGCATAAACCTAAAGTTGTAGTTTTGTTGCCTAAACCTAAAGAAGTTGAAGTTTCGTAGCCTAAACCTAACGTTGTAGTTTTGTTGCCTAAACCTAAAGAAGTTGTAGTCTTGTTGCTTAAACGTAAAGAAGTTTTAGTTTTGTTGCTTTAACCTAAAGATGTTGTAGTTTTGTTGTCTAAACCTAAAGAAGTTGTAGTTTTGTTGCCTAAACCTAAAGAAGTTGTAGTCTTGTTGCTTAAACGTAAAGAAGTTTTAGTTTTGCTGCTTTAACCTAAAGATGTTGTAGTTTTGTAGTTTTGTTGTCTAAACCTAAAGAAGTTGTAATTTTGTTTTAGCTTAAACCTAAAGAAGTTGTAGTTTTGTTGCCTTCACCTAAAGAAGTTGTAGTTTTGTTGCCTAAACCTAGAGAAGTTGTAGTTTTGTTGCCTAAACCTAAAGAAGATGTAACTTTTGTTTTACTTAAACCTAAAGAAGTTGTGGTTTTGTTGCCTTAACCTAAAGAAGTTGTAGTTTTGTTGCCTAGACCTAAAAAAGTTGTAGTTTTGTAGTCTAAACGTGAACCCAGTAAATATGAAGTTGCAACTTTTTAGCGTAGCTTAGCATCAAGACTGGAAACAGGGGGAAACAGCTAGCCTGGCTCTGTCCAAAGGGAACACCTACCAGCAGCTCTAAAGCTCACTGATTAACACGTAATATCTGGTTTGTTTAATCTGTATAAGAATTTAAGTATGAAAACAATTATTTGTCAAATAATTTGGTAAATAATTTGACCAAGGCCCTGTTCAGACCTGGTATTAACATGCGTCCTGAGTGATCTGATCACAAGTGGACAACTCTATGTACAGGTGTTAACGCACTCAAGACGCATTGAGATCTGATCTTTCAGACCACAATCAGAGGTGGTCTGGGCCTCATATGACCAGGTCTCACTGTGGTGAATAGACAAGTAGACACAAACGCTTGTCAGCCTCGCAGCATGGAAATGGCCTCCGTGCTCTACTGTATTGTCGGTACATTATTATCATACTGTCGGTGATGTGTCGTGAGAAAACTGTCTGACATTTACAATAAACTACCTCATAATTACGAGAAAACATTGCGTAAATATGAGAAAACTCAGAATGACAAGATCAGGATCTCAGAATTACGAGAAAACTGTCTCATTATCACAAGAAAAGATCTCATATTTATGAAAATATCACCTTTTTATTCACCAAGGTTTTTAACCTTCGCCGTCTTGGTATTTGGCCGTCGTCATCTTGATTTTTGGATGTAACCATCTTGGTTTTTGCACGTCACCATCTTGGTTTTTAACCTTCACCATCTTGGTATTTGGCTGTCGTCATCTTAATTTTTGGATGTCACCATCTTGGTATTTGGATGTCACCATCTTGGTATTTGGATGTCACCATCTTGGTTTTTGGATGTCACCATCTTGGTTTTTGGATGTCACCATCTTGATTTTTGGATGTCACCATCTTGGTTTTTGGCCGTCACCATCTTGGTTTTTGGATGTCACCATCTTGGTTTTTGGATGTCACCATCTTGGTTTTTGGCCGTCGCCATCTTGGTTTTTGGCCGTCACCGTCTTGGTATTTGGATGTCACCATCTTGATTTTTGGATGTCACCATCTTGGTTTTTGGATGTCACCATCTTGGTTTTTGGCCGTCGCCATCTTGGTTTTTGGATGTCACCGTCTTGGTATTTGGATGTCACCATCTTGGTATTTGGATGTAACCGTCTTGGTTTTTGGCCGTCACCATCTTGGTTTTTGGATGTCACCGTCTTGGTTTTTGGATGTCACCGTCTTGGTTTTTGGATGTCACCGTCTTGGTTTTTGGATGTCACCATCTTGGTTTTTGGATGTCACCATCTTGGTTTTTGGATGTCACAATCTTGGTTTTTGGATGTCACCGTCTTGGTTTTTGGATGTCACCGTCTTGGTTTTTGGATGTCACCATCTTGGTTTTTGGCCGTCACCGTCTTGGTTTTTGGATGTCACCGTCTTGGTTTTTGGATGTCACCGTCTTGGTTTTCGTCACAAGAAAAGCCCTCCATTATTTTGTCTGCTTGTTCTCTTCCTCCCGGCAGTATTGGTAGACTTGTTTTCAGTGAAGAATAGCCGCTTATTCGGAGATAAACATTTAATTTCCTTTAAATTCTTCAGTGCCCTGTTATTTTGTTATTTAAAAGCTTTTACTATGAAACAGCAAAATCAGGAAATGTTGGGTTTTCATGAGCGGCAACTTAACACGACTTACAGCGGTGGTAAAAGTTAAACTGTAAAATAGAGCAGATCTGAAAGTACAAACGGGGACGCAGGAGAGAAACTAAACCTGAAACTAAACGCAAATCAGCGCGGCATGGTTTGAATCCACGCGGCCAAAAGTGCCAATAGAAAAGCTCGACTACACACTGGCATACGGGAGACGTTTCAGTTGGTTGCAATCTGCAACCTCACCGCTAGATGTCACCAGATTCTACACACTGCACATTTAAAATCTATAAATCAAATTATATCGGTTCCAAGGTACGGCCTTACCGGGAAAATTATTCATATTACTATATGATAGTTATACAAATATTAGGTCTGTCAATCGATTCAAAATATTTAATCGCGATTAAATCGTATGATTGTCCATACCTAATCACAAATTAATCTCACATTTGTATCTGTTCTAAATGAACCTTAAAGGGAGATTAGTCCTGTATTTAATCCTCTTATCAACATGGGAGTGGGCAAACATGCTGCTTTATGTAAATTAATGTATATATTTATTATTGTAAATCAATTAACAACACAAATCAATAACAGATATTGATCCAGAAACCCTCACAGGTACTGCATTTAGCATAAAACAATATGCTCCAATCACAACATGTCAAACTGCAGCCCAACAGACAACAACAGCTGTCAGTGTGTCAGTGTGCTGACTTGACTATGACTTGCCCCAAACTGCATGTGATGATCATAAAGTGGGCATGTCTGTAAAGGGGAGACTCGTGGGTACCCAGAGAACCTATTTACATTCACTGATCTGGAGGTCAGAGGTCAAGGGACCCCTTTTTAAAATGGGAATGACAGTTTTTCCTCCCCAAAATGTTGCGTAAGTTCGGAGTGTTATTTAACCTCGTTAGGGCTGTCAAAGTTAACGCGATAATAACACGTTAAACACGTCAAATTCATTTTAATGACACTAATTTCTTTAACGCAACTTGTGATTTTTAGGTTACAGCGGCTCAGTTTTAAAGCTAGAGTGAAGACCCTGGTATCAAAGTAAACTATAAAACCTGATGAATCCATTGGGTTTGCAGATCGGTGTGCTGAGGAACTCATCGCTGCTTTTTGCAGATGATGTGGTCCTGTTGGCATCATCGGTCTGCGACCTCCAGCACTCACTGGATCGGTTCGCAGCCGAGTGTGACGCAGTCGGGATGAGAATCAGCACCTCTAAATCTGAGGCCATGGTTCTCAGCAGGAAACCGATGGATTGCCTACTCCGGGTAGGGAATGAGTCCTTACCCCAAGTGAAGGAGTTTAAGTATCTCGGGGTCTTGTTTGCGAGTGAGGGGACGATGGAACGTGAGATTGGTCGGAGAATCGGAGCAGCAGGGGCGGTATTGCATTCGCTTTACCGCACCGTTGTGACGAAAAGAGAGCTGAGCCGGAAGGCAAAGCTCTCGATCTACCGTTCAATCTTCGTTCCTACTCTCACCTATGGTCATGAGGGTTGGGTCATGACCGAAAGAACGAGGTCGCGGGTGCAAGCGGCCGAAATGGGTTTCCTCAGGAGGGTGGCTGGCGTCTCCCTTAGAGATAGGGTAAGAAGCTCAGTCATCCGTGAGGGACTCGGAGTAGAGTCCTTGCTCCTTTGCGTCGAAAGGAGCCAGTTGAGGTGGTTCGGGCATCTAGCACGGATGCCTCCTGGGCGCCTCCCTTGGGAGGTGTTCCAGGCACGACCAGCTGGGAGGAGACCACGGGGAAGACCCAGGACTAGATGGAGAGATTATATCTCTACTCTGGCCTGGGAACGCCTCGGGATCCCCCAGTCAGAGCTGGTTAATGTGGCCCGGGAAAGGGAAGTTTGGGGTCCCCTGCTGGAGCTGTTGCCCCCGTGACCCGATCCCGGATAAGCGGTTGAAGATGGATGGAATCCATTGGTACCAACCAGGTCAGACTAGCTGGTCATGAAGGAGGTGAATCTAGAGAAGGCTGCTTGTATTTTATGGCCTTAATTTCTTCTTTTATATTGAAACGCTGAACATCTGTTTATTAGTTCTAATGAGTGTCGTGAGACTAATTCACAGATAACTGAGTGAGGCCTGCTGCTGGTTTGTGTTTTAGCTGAAACACTGGTATCCTGACCCTCCAACAGCAACAACATAACCAGATTATGGTCAGTACACAACGTGAGTTCATCCTGTTTCAATGGCAGAGTGTTCTCCAGCTGGCAGACGCAGTCATCCCACCAGTTCATCAGCATTCTTCACAACAGAGTCAGTTCTGTTGGGCTGATGTTGTTTATTTTCTACAGAACCTGGAATCGGAAATAACTCTGGGAAAAGCCTTTAGCAGTTTACCACCACACACTTAAGCATCATTGTATTTCCACTACCAGACGATGTCACATAGAAACGAACGGCTGTGTTACCAGATATGTCCTGGCATCATTTCATCATTTTTTTTATGATTACTAAACAGATGTTTTAACACCAGGATGGATATATCTGCTTCATCTGAGTCTATGAGGAGGTAGAAGGAAGTTACCGCTTTTATTGTGGTAGTCTGAGTAACGTGACGTCATATCTTTTATTGTGGTAGTCTGAGTAACGTGACGTCATATCCGTTCCGTATCCGTCAACCAAAACAAAGCTCAGAGAGTGTAAAACGTTGGAGGGTCGGCGTGGATACGACCTGCACCCTCCCATGTTAAATCCAGCGTGGTAAACACTACACATCCAGTAAAGGATGGAAACACTTTGGGTTTCACACATTGACAGGAAAAGCAGAGCTAAACAGAGTAGAGCTAAAGCTGCATGCTAACTCTGTCAAGGACAGGAAACGTTATGGTATGGTGGTAACGTTATGGTATGGAGGTAACGTTATGGTATGGAGGTAACGTTATGGTATGGTGGTAACGTTATGGTGGTAACGTTATGGTATGGAGGTAACGTTATGGTATGGAGGTAACGTTATGGTATGGAGGTAACGTTATGGTATGGAGGTAACGTTATGGTATGGTGGTAACGTTATGGTGGTAACGTTATGGTATGGAGGTAACGTTATGGTATGGTGGTAACGTTATGGTATGGTGGTAACGTTATGGTATGGAGGTAACGTTATGGTATTGAGGTAACGTTATGGTATGGAGGTAACGTTATGGTATGGAGGTAACGTTATGGTATGGTGGTAACGTTATGGTATGGAGGTAACGTTATGGTATGGAGGTAACGTTATGGTATTGAGGTAACGTTATGGTATGGTGGTAACGTTATGGTATGGAGGTAACGTTATGGTATGGTGGTAACGTTATGGTATGGTGGTAACGTTATGGTATGGAGGTAACGTTATGGTATGGAGGTAACGTTATGGTATGGAGGTAACGTTATGGTATGGAGGTAACGTTATGGTATGGTGGTAACGTTATGGTGGTAACGTTATGGTATGGAGGTAACGTTATGGTATGGAGGTAACGTTATGGTATGGAGGTAACGTTATGGTATGGAGGTAACGTTATGGTATGGAGGTAACGTTATGGTATGGTGGTAACGTTATGGTGGTAACGTTATGGTATGGAGGTAACGTTATGGTATGGTGGTAACGTTATGGTATGGTGGTAACGTTATGGTATGGTGGTAACGTTATGGTGGTAACGTTATGGTATGGAGGTAACGTTATGGTATGGTGGTAACGTTATGGTATGGTGGTAACGTTATGGTATGGTGGTAACGTTATGGTATGGAGGTAACGTTATGGTATTGAGGTAACGTTATGGTATGGAGGTAACGTTATGGTATGGAGGTAACGTTATGGTATGGTGGTAACGTTATGGTATGGAGGTAACGTTATGGTATGGAGGTAACGTTATGGTATTGAGGTAACGTTATGGTATGGTGGTAACGTTATGGTATGGAGGTAACGTTATGGTATGGTGGTAACGTTATGGTATGGAGGTAACGTTATGGTATGGAGGTAACGTTATGGTATGGTGGTAACGTTATGGTATGGAGGTAACGTTATGGTATGGAGGTAACGTTATGGTATGGTGGTAACGTTATGGTATGGAGGTAACGTTATGGTATGGAGGTAACGTTATGGTATGGAGGTAACGTTATGGTATGGTGGTAACGTTATGGTATGGAGGTAACGTTATGGTATGGAGGTAACGTTATGGTATGGTGGTAACGTTATGGTATGGAGGTAACGTTATGGTATGGAGGTAACGTTATGGTATGGTGGTAACGTTATGGTATGGAGGTAACGTTATGGTATGGAGGTAACGTTATGGTATGGTGGTAACGTTATGGTATGGAGGTAACGTTATGGTATGGAGGTAACGTTATGGTATGGAGGTAACGTTATGGTATGGAGGTAACGTTATGGTATGGAGGTAACGTTATGGTATGGAGGTAACGTTATGGTATGGTGGTAACGTTATGGTATGGCGGTAACGTGGCGGTGGAGCCGGCCGTCGCTCTCGTCTCCGTGGTCAAATGGGCCGACGCTACGACTGTAGAGCACCCAGATACCAACATTTGTGTTTTCTGCATTGAAACGGCCCCGATGGAGCTGACCATGGATGATAAAGAGAACTACGTCTATGTCTGCTTTTCAAAATAAGGTGTTAACAAAGGGAACTGTATATATTAAATACATCTATGGAAATCAGACTGATGGATTATATTCACCAGAAGTATAAAACATTACATGTCTCTTATAAATTAAAAAGAAAACACCACTAATCTGTGAGGGAAATGTCTTTATTCTTTGATTTTTGGGTTGATGGATAAAATACAATCAATAATTCCTGCCAATGATCCTGATATATTTGACTTCAGGACGTCTCTGACTACATACATGCTGAACATCAAACATTCTACTGGATTCATTTAGAGATTTTACAAAGTAAAAGTCTCTAGAAGTGGATGATTCTACTTGTTCCCTTCATGGTCTAAAGGTAAACAAGTTAACAACAATCACTATAAATCAGAATATAGAATCAGCACCAGAGTCTGGTGATAGTATTGATCAGGAGACGTAGCACCAAACATAAATGTTTCTACATTACAGCTTCATAGTTACTACACATGGTGCTCTCTTTAACCCAGCGCTCTTCTTTTTATTTACACCATCAACTTTCTTTACTTGGGCTGAACTGATCTGTTCCACAGAAGCCTACAAGTAGCTGTGTTTGTGTCTGACGGATCATTATGGGATGCCTGGAGCTCAGAGGTCTGGTGAGTCCCATAATCTAGAGAACATTAACGTTTATTGACTGACTGGCAAGTCGTTCACTCAGCTTCGGGTTAACCATCGACTGTCACACACACAACTCTAAAATCATTCTGCTCCATCATCCTGAAAATCAATCCTGTGCTTTGCTTTGGTAACATAAAAAAAAGGACAAATACTGAACAGTTTAGTTTGCATCGTCTTTATTTGCTGGTGATTTTGTTGTATAAAACTTTTCCTCTCCAATGATTTAAAATCAACATTTGTCTTTAGAAAGAGTACAGGAACATAATGTCTGTTAATATTTGATTAATCATCATTTCATGCATTCATTCATTGCATTTGACATTTATTCATTACTATATATATTTAAATGTATTTATAACACAAACAAGCTAACCGATCGAGGCAGCAGTAGATCAGCAACTCCCGTGTTCTGAGAGGTAAAATCACAGTTTTTTTTAAAGGAGTCTGGTGGCTTTGATAGATAACGGCTTCAGTTCTCGCTGTGTGAAAAAGCAAAAATAAAGATGAAAAACACCACTTTGATTTCCCTGTTTCATAACTTTTTGAATTTTGGTTGGTTTCACTTCACTATATCGCACACTTTCTTCGCCAAACCATCAACTTTAGCGAGCACTGAACTTGCCACATCCTCACCCACCAAGCCAGATAAAAGCCTGTGAACCACGTTACGCAGAACTTGTTCTTCCTTTGGGCCGTCACCTTTAAATTTCTCCATTTCCTGCTCTTTGACTTCCTGTACCTTTCTCAACATGTCACAGGTGTAAATAGGCTCCTCTCCGTTTTTCCGAACCATGTTGTTGATCTTCTTCAGGAGCTCAGGCACTTGGTCGGGGAACTTCTTGCCCGTGTTGTCAAAAGTATGGTGGCCAACGATGTTGCCTTTGAGGAAGGTCTTCTGTACGTCTTTGTCCTTGGGTTGAAATTCATCTCCGCCGGTGAACAAGGCCAAAGTGTAATTCTTGGACTCTGGACCAAAAATCTCCTGAATGATTTCCATCGTGTGTTTGTCCCCGTCTGTGGGACGGTTTGACTTCATCACCAGCAGGAACACATGAGGACCAGCAGCAGCGGCTGCAATGCATTCCATGATGTCTTTCTTTACCTGGTCTTCACCTTTCTCTGTATGCATCAGACCTGGAGTATCGATGACAACCAGTTGTTGTCCATTGAACTCTCTCTCCTCTATCTTGCACTCCGTTGTCTGTGAGGAAGCCGTCGTCTGAGTCAAACCAGGTCTCCCCAGAAGGACGTTCATGGCTGAAGTCCTCCCACCTCCAGTCTTTCCAACGAGCAGAATCTTCAGCGTTGGTGGCACCTTCCTTTCTGTCGGAGGATTTAAACACTCATTATTATAACAGAAACGTCTTTTGATTGGTTCAAAAATATTCCTGTACTTTTGGTAACGCTTCATTTTACAGGTCCCCAAGTTTCATGGTAATTAGGAGATAATTAACCTGTTTGGAATTACTGCCAAATTACCCCAATATTTACCTCAAAATATATCACTGAATACTATAAACATGATTTACTAATTATATTCTAAATAAGGTTAAAATAGGGCCCTGAGGCTGTGAAGCGGCTGCTCTTCATCAGAGGAGGAAAACTAATAGAAGACACTTCTGATCACCATGGTTACTGATCGTCTCCACAGATGTAACCTGGTAGCTGATGTCATGATTCAGAGAGTTTATTAAGACATTTATTATTATCTATTTTAGGGATGCACCGATGCCGATTTTTCAGATTTTATATTTACATATGGGTACTCTGGAAATGTATTCATTAAATTACCAGCTGTTGGGAAATAGCGGATGATTATAATAAAGTAATTTTTGAGGCACACTTTTTATTTGTTCATATAGAGTGCTACAGGAGTCCTAAAACCCAGAAATGAGTTATAGCATTTCTTCACTTCCTGTTCCCTCGTCTGGAAGTCAACGGGTTTTTAGTTAGATGTCTGAAATAACGTCTCTGGTTAACACGAGCTGAAGACATTTTAACGCTTAGTTCTACGATATAAAATACGTCACTAAATATGCCGCTGGTGAATTTTGGATATGTCTTAAAAAAGGCGGTTGCTAACAGACGGACTTTAAACTGTTGGAAAAACAGTCAGTCCAAGTCGTCCAATCACGGAGGAGCAATCAAGAGCATCCGTTATAAATAGTTGGTCAGTCATGGCGGCTGTGATTTTGTTTGAACAGCTCGCCGCCGTGTCTCCGTTTAGCCTAATAAATGTGTTGGTGATCTAGAATGGAGGTTATCCACCAGGAGACTGGGCCAGGTCCGGTCTTCTATCGTGGACCACAGATACCGAAAGAGCAGGGTGCGGTTTTCATCCAGTCGGCTCAATTAGCAAGGTTTACTTCTATTCTTGTTTCTTTCAGGTAACGTCAGTCGTGGCTCTTATTTCAAGAGGTTTGGTCTTCTAAGTTCCTTCTCAATAAAAAACTTCATTTTACCAATCCCAGCTGGTTTTATGGTGCTTCCCCCCAAACGAGCTTGTATAATTAAGTTACCAAGTAATCCAACAGCTATGCCAAGGCATCTTATTCATTCCTTTTTAAGAATTAAACATACATGCAGTTACTTCATAACATGACATCAAATAGCAATGACAGATAAATACAGTTTCCTTGATTATTCTCACTGTAATTAAGTGTCACTCAAAAATAATTAATAAAGTTAATAGTTGAAGGTTAAAAGCTGACAAATGTAAGTACTGATTTTTGCAAATATTGATAATTTTTAATTTGCACTAGATTTGTCTAAATAGTTTAATCACAATAAAAACAAATTTACATATTTATATTATTATATTTTCTATTGCATAATGTGTAAAAAGGTGTTAAATATGTCAATCAATCAAGTCAAACTATGTACAATATTTACACACAGAACATAACACAATGCAATTATGGCAAATATAAATATATATTTTTATGAATATAAATAATGAGATGCTGCAAAATACATCTGTAAAACTACAAAACACAGTAAAATCAGTAAAAGTAGAGACTTAAATGCAATGAAATATAATCACTACCTGAGTATATAAGAGTACTGTATATGAAGTATACTCACTACCTGAGTATATAAGAGTACTGTATATGAAGTATACTCACTACCTGAGTATATAAGAGTACTGTATATGAAGTATACTCACTACCTGAGTATATAAGAGTACTGTATATGAAGTATACTCACTACCTGAGTATATAAGAGTACTGTATATGAAGTATACTCACTACCTGAGTATATAAGAGTACTGTATATGAAGTATACTCACTACCTGAGTATATAAGAGTACTGTATATGAAGTATACTCACCAGGCTGAAGAAGTTTGCTGGACATCTTGTCTTGTAAAAGCAGGCAGTAGATGTGTGATGTCTTGTTGCTGTTGATGTCTTGTTGAAATAGTTTCAGTCATTTCATCTTTATATATTATAAAGTCTGTTTAGTCCCCTCCCCCTTAAACACATGTCATCTGTTATCTAGCCAGTTTGAGCCAACCAGTCACAGGTCAGAAAACCAAAATGGAGCTGCAGGCAGCAAATCAGTGGCCAAACAAAAGTGCATCTCATGTTGGGCTTGACCACTACTCTACTCCATGTTTTAGTTCTACTCATGTTTAGGTTGTTTTTACGGTGGATTTTGTATTTTATATACCCTAAAACTTCCAATTAAAAGACCCAATTAAACGCAAAGTCCCTTTTACTCGCCGGGTGTGCCTACGTGTTTTAAACGACGGGTAACTTTTGTCAATATGGACGTTACACATCGTTAGATCGGTTAGATTCTCCACAATTCAATCGTCCAGTTCATTTAACAGAAACCACGAGCACCACAGTATAATTCATTCAGGTTTATGGTGCTGTTGATCGCTGCTGGACGGCCCCGTCAGGCGCTGCCTCCAAGTGAAGATGTTGTTTTTGAAAGGCTAAACGCCAACAAATAGGGATTGAAGCAGTGTTTTGTTGGCTTGAAGCATGTTGTGATGATTACAGTACATCAATCTGATTTTTTGGGCCGTCGCCATCTTGGTTTTTGGTCGTCACCCTCTGGTTTTTAGCTGTCGCCATCATGGTTATTGGCCGTCGCCATCTTGGATTTTTGCCTTCGCCATAATGGTTTGTTGTCTTCGCCATCTTGGTCTTTCGGCCGTCGCCATCTTGGTTTGTGGTCGTCGCCATCTTGGATTTTGGCCGTCGCCATCTTCTTTTTTTGCCGTCGCCTCTTTGTTTTTGGCTGTCGACGTCTTAGGTTTTGGCCGTCACCATCTTGTTTTTTTGGGTCGTCGCCATCTTGGTTTTTTGGTCGTCACCCTCTGGTTTTTGGATGTCGCCACTTGGTTTTTAGCCTTATGCTAAAATTGATAAAATTACTTTTTTTCCTCATCAATCTACACTCAGTACACCACAATGACAAAGTGGAAACAGAATTTTAGAAATTTTTGCAAATTTATTAAAAAGGAAAAACTGAAATATCACATTGACATAAGTATTCAGACCCTTTACTATGATACTTGAAATTGAGCTCAGATGCCTCCCATTCCCCCGATCATCTTTGAGATGTTTCTCCACCTTGACTGGAGTCCACCAGTGGTAAATTCAATTGATTGTACATGATTTGGAAAGGCACACTCCTGTCTATATAAGGTCTCACAGCTGATAATGCATATCAGAGCAAAAACCAAACCAGGTCGAAGGAACCGCCTGAAGAGCTCAGAGACAGGGTTGTGTCGAGGCACAGATCTGGGGAAGGCTACAAAAAAATTCTGCAGCATTGAAGGTCCCCAAGAGCCCTGTGGCCTCCATAACTCTTAAATGGAAGAAGTTTGGAACAACCAGGACTCTCACTAGAGCTGGCCGCCCGGCCAAACTGAGCAATTGGGGGAGAAGGGCCTTGGTAAGAGAGGTGACCAAGAACCCGATGGTCACTTTGTTGAGCTCCAGAGATCCTGTGTGGAGATGGGAGAAACTTCCAGTAGGACAACCATCTCTGCAACACTCCACCCATCTAGGCTTTATGGCAGAGTGGCCAGATGGACATGAAAGCCCGCTTGGAGTTTGCAAAAAGGCACCTAAAGGACACTCAGACTGTGAAACACAAGATTGTCTGGTCTGATGAAACCAAGATTGAACTGTTTCGCTGATGTGCAAAGCTTGTCACGTCATACCTAAGAAGACTCGATACTGTAATCGCTGCCAAAGTTGCTTCAACTCATTACTGAGTAAAGGGTCTGAATACTTATGTCAATGTGATATTTCAGTTTTTCCTTTTTAATAAATTTGCAAACATTTCTAAAATTCTGTTTCCACTTTGTCATTGTGGTGTTGCGTGTACATGATTAGGGAAAAAAGTAATTTTATTGATTTTAGCATAAGGCTGTGACATAACAAAGTGTGAAAAAAGTGAAGGAGTCTAAATACTTTCTGAAGGCACTGTAGTATGTCAGAAAAATGCAAAAAAGTCACAGTATAGTATGTCGAAATTTTTTTAAAAAGGCATAATATAGTATGTCAAAAACACTGCAAAAAAATTCACAGTATAGAACGTTGAAATAAATCACCTCAGCATCTTTCGGGTGCGGGCGAGACGGGCCAGTGGTGCGCCCGACCCCGCAGGGCCCACCTCAGCCGGCGCGCGAAAAAAACGCAGTATATTATGTAAAAAAATAAATGCAGAAAAGTCACAGTATATTATGTCAAAAAGAAAACAAAGAAGTCACAGATTAGTACTTTGAAATAAATGTCACAGGACAATATGTTGAAAAACTCTTCTATCTTGTAATCTTCACGTGTGACGTGGGCCTAATCTGACATAATGACCATCATAACCAATAAAAACATGTGTAGTCTGAACCAGAGGCTGCAGACACAATGGTGCTTTGAGCTAAATTACCTATCAAGTTTTTATGATGTAGCAGTTACCCCATAAAATATATTTAATGAATATCAAATATCACAAAATAAGCTGCCGAAACTGTCACGTACATCCTGATGTATCAGTCAGAGATCAGATTAAACTAATAAACCCAGGAGAGGACAAAGACAAATGAACCCAGTCATTACAGCTCAGTGGTGAACTGACTGATATCCAACACACTGACTGGGCATCACTGGAGCATATCAGCACTTTGCATTGTCAATATGTCAGCAAATATTGGCAAATCCATCCGTCCAAGATATGTGTTTCCATTATACGACTCATGTTGATAAGACTCCTCAGAAGGTGGAGGTGAACTCTGCCAGAACTGATATGATTCCTCAGAACAGCACTCCCTTCAGACCTGATAACACCGCTCTACCAGAGAGGAGGGTTTTCTGATTTATTGTGATTGTTGTTAACTTGTTTAAAACTTTCTTAACACTTGACCGTGAAGGGAACAAGTAGAATCATCCACTTCAAGAGACTTTTGCTTTGTAAAATCTCTAAATGAATCCAGTAAAGTGTTTGATGTTCAGCATGTATGTAGTCAGAGATGTCCTGAAGTCAAACATATCAGGATCATTGTCAGGAATTATTGATTACATTTATTATCCAGCAACCCAGAAATCAAAGAATAAAGACATTTCCCTCACAGATTAGTGCTATTTTCGGCCGGCTCGACCGTCATACCATAACGTTTCCTGCTAACTTCTTCGCACCTTTTTTTTAAAAAATATTTTTGCAGACATTTTTCTGCCTTTTTTGGACATTTTTCAGACTCTCTTTTTCAGAAATATTTCAGACTTTTATTCAGACATATATCAGCCATTTTTGCAGACTTTTGTTTGAACATATTTCTGCCTTTTTTAAGCCTTTTTTTTGCCATATTTCGTACATACTTTGGCATTTTTTCCACATTTTTTTCAGACATTTTTTTAACATATTTTTGGCCTTTTTAATATTTTCTTTTGGACACATTTTGGCCTTTTTCAGACATTTTTTGGACATCTTTTGGTCTTTTTTAGAAGTTAGCATGCAGCTTTAGCTCTGCTCTGTGTAGCTCTGCTTTTCCTGTCAATGTGTGAAACCCAAAGTGTTTCCATCCTTGTGTAGTGTTTACCACGCTGGATTTAACATGTGAGGGTGCAGGTCGTATCCACGACGACCCTCCAACGTTTTACACTCTCTGAGGTTTGTTTTGGTTGACGGATACGGAACGGATATGACGTCACGTTACTCAGACTACCACAATAAAAGCGGTAACTTCCTTCTACCTCCACAGAGACTCAGATGTATATCCATTCTGGTATTAAAACATCTGTTTTAGAAATTTTTAAAAAGAAAAATGGCGATACATAGATGAGCTGATATTTTTCCCACCCCTAGTAAATATGTATACTGATATATGTTCATATAATCAGTGTTTCTGCCCTGCTGCACTTCATTGTGCTTCACGTCGTACTGTGATTCATTCCAGCTGATGATGAGTGATTTCAGAGCATGTTAGGAGAAGCTCTGGACCAGGCTCAGACACAATACACCGGCTGTTATTGTGTGTAGATGTTATCATTCACACACAACTGTCAATACTGATAAGATCCTTTCAGTAGATTTCCTTGACATGCCCTTCCAAAGAACTTGGAGGAAAACTGATATAATTCCCCAGAACAGCTCTCCCTTCAGACCTGATAAAACAGCTCAACAATCACTCTGGTATCGTTTTACCAGAGAGGAGCGGGTCAACATCTCTCTCAGCATCTTTCTATTTACTCTCTACTTTGTTTTATTAGGTTTTCTAACTCCCACTGGGGGATTTTCTTCCCTCCATGAGGAGGATCTGTGAGGCTGAACGCAGCTTCATCTGCACTATTTAATGAGGTGCTGCCCTCTGCTGGTCACAGAGGAACACACAGCGAGTAGTGACCACATCCAGCTAGTAGTGACCACATCCAGCTAGTAGTGACCACATCCAGCTAGTAGTGACCACATCCAGCGAGTAGTGACCACACCCAGCGAGAAGTGACCACAGCCAACGAGTAGTGACCACACACAGCGAGTAGTGACCACATCCAGCTAGTAGTGACCACATCCAGCGAGTAGTGACCACACCCAGCGAGAAGTGACCACAGCCAACGAGTAGTGACCACACACAGCGAGTAGTGACCACATACAGCTAGTAGTGACCACATCCAGCGAGTAGTGACCACACCCAGCGAGAAGTGACCACATACAGCGAGTAGTGACCACATCCAGCTAGTAGTGACCACATCCAGCAAGTAGTGACCACATCCAGCGAGTAGTGACCACAGCCAACGAGTAGTGACCACACACAGCGAGTAGTGACCACACACAGCGAGTAGTGACCACAGCCAACGAGTAGTGACCACAGCCAACGAGTAGTGACCACACACAGCGAGTAGTGACCACACACAGCGAGTAGTGACCACATCCAGCTAGTAGTGACCACATCCAGCGAGTAGTGACCACAGCCAACGAGTAGTGACCACAGCCAACGAGTAGTGACCACACACAGCGAGTAGTGACCACACACAGCGAGTAGTGACCACATCCAGCGAGTAGTGACCACAGCCAACGAGTAGTGACCACATCCAGCGAGAAGTGACCACATACAGCGAGTAGTGACCACATCCAGCAAGTAGTGACCACACACAGCGAGTAGTGACCACAGCCAACGAGTAGTGACCACAGCCAACGAGTAGTGACCACACACAGCGAGTAGTGACCACATCCAGCAAGTAGTGACCACACACAGCGAGTAGTGACCACATCCAGCGAGTAGTGACCACAGCCAACGAGTAGTGACCACATCCAGCGAGTAGTGACCACAGCCAACGAGTAGTGACCACAGCTAGCGAGTAGTGACCACATCCAGCGAGTAGTGACCACACACAGCGAGTAGTGACCACATCCAGCAAGTAGTGACCATACACAGCGAGTAGTGACCACATCCAGCTAGTAGTGACCACATCCAGCTAGTAGTGACCACATCCAGCGAGTAGTGACCACACCCAGTGAGTAGTGACCACACACAGCGAGTAGTGACCACACACAGCGAGTAGTGACCACACCCAGCGAGAAGTGACCACACCCAGCGAGAAGTGACCACATACAGCGAGTAGTGACCACATCCAGCTAGTAGTGACCACATCCAGCAAGTAGTGACCACATCCAGCGAGTAGTGACCACAGCCAACGAGTAGTGACCACACACAGCGAGTAGTGACCACATCCAGCGAGTAGTGACCACACCCAGCGAGAAGTGACCACATACAGCGAGTAGTGACCACACACAGCGAGTAGTGACCACATCCAGCGAGTAGTGACCACAGCCAACGAGTAGTGACCACACACAGCTAGTAGTGACCACATCCAGCGAGTAGTGACCACACCCAGCGAGAAGTGACCACATACAGCGAGTAGTGACCACACACAGCGAGTAGTGACCACACACAGCGAGTAGTGACCACATCCAGCGAGTAGTGACCACAGCCAACGAGTAGTGACCACACACAGCTAGTAGTGACCACATCCAGCGAGTAGTGACCACATCCAGCGAGTAGTGACCACAGCCAACGAGTAGTGACCACACACAGCGAGTAGTGACCACACACAGCGAGTAGTGACCACAGCCAACGAGTAGTGACCACACACAGCTAGTAGTGACCACATCCAGCGAGTAGTGACCACACCCAGCGAGAAGTGACCACAGCCAACGAGTAGTGACCACACACAGCGAGTAGTGACCACATCCAGCGAGTAGTGACCACACCCAGCGAGAAGTGACCACATACAGCGAGTAGTGACCACACACAGCGAGTAGTGACCACATCCAGCGAGTAGTGACCACAGCCAACGAGTAGTGACCACACACAGCTAGTAGTGACCACATCCAGCGAGTAGTGACCACACCCAGCGAGAAGTGACCACATACAGCGAGTAGTGACCACACACAGCGAGTAGTGACCACATCCAGCGAGTAGTGACCACACCCAGCGAGAAGTGACCACATACAGCGAGTAGTGACCACACACAGCGAGTAGTGACCACACACAGCGAGTAGTGACCACATCCAGCGAGTAGTGACCACAGCCAACGAGTAGTGACCACACACAGCTAGTAGTGACCACATCCAGCGAGTAGTGACCACATCCAGCGAGTAGTGACCACAGCCAACGAGTAGTGACCACACTCAGCGAGTAGTGACCACACACAGCGAGTAGTGACCACAGCCAACGAGTAGTGACCACACACAGCTAGTAGTGACCACATCCAGCGAGTAGTGACCACACCCAGCGAGAAGTGACCACATACAGCGAGTAGTGACCACACACAGCGAGTAGTGACCACACACAGCGAGTAGTGACCACATCCAGCGAGTAGTGACCACAGCCAACGAGTAGTGACCACACACAGCTAGTAGTGACCACATCCAGCGAGTAGTGACCACATCCAGCGAGTAGTGACCACATGACCATGAGACGTCACAGGAAGAAACGCCTCAATACCACGACTACTGTTAATTCATGACGGCTGGATTTAGTGACAGGGTCCTGGTGTCGTGCACGCTGCATCAGCGTCACTAGGTTTTGGTTGAACTATGCAGGAGTCCACTAGAAGGAGCTCACAGATGTAGAGAGAGAAGAGTGTGTTGAGTTGTGCAGTGAACCTGTTCAGAGGAGGGACGGTGTCCCGCTGCTGGTCGACGCCACGTTGAAGCGTCGCTGAGGTCACGTGACACGTTCACCATGACGACGAGCCCCGCCCAGCCAGGTAGTAACAGGTCATCCCCTCTACGCCCTGTGGAGCACAAAGTACTGCTATTATATAACAGTAAAAGTACTACTACCACACTGTGGAAATACTCCACTACAACTAAAAGTATTATCATCTAGATGTAGTTAAAGTACTTAAAGTAAAAGTATGTACTGTGCAGTAAAGTTACTAAATGTACTTAAAGTAAAAGTATACATTGTGCAGTAAAGTTACTAAATGTACTTAAAGTAAAAGTATGCATTGTGCAGTAAAATATAGTTAAAGTACTTAAAGTAAAAGTATGCATTGTGCAGTAAAATATAGTTAAAGTACTTAAAGTAAAAGTATGTACTGTGCAGTAAAGTTACAAAATGTACTTAAAGTAAAAGTATGCATTGTGTAGTAAAATGTATTTGAAGTAAAAGTATGCATTGTGCAGTAAAATATAGTTAATGTACTTAAAGTAAAAGTATGCATTGTGCAGTAAAATATAGTTAAAGTACTTAAAGTAAAAGTATGCATTGTGCAGTAAAATATAGTTAAAGTACTTAAAGTAAAAGTATGTACTGTGCAGTAAAGTTACTAAATGTACTTAAAGTAAAAGTATGCATTGTGTAGTAAAATATAGTTAATGTACTTAAAGTAAAAGTATGCATTGTGCAGTAAAGTTACTAAATGTACTTAAAGTAAAAGTATGCATTGTGTAGTAAAATATAGTTAAAGTACTTAAAGTAAAAGTATGCATTGTGCAGTAAAATATAGTTAAAGTACTTAAAGTAAAAGTATGTACTGTGCAGTAAAGTTACTAAATGTACTTAAAGTAAAAGTATGCATTGTGCAGTAAAATATAGTTAAAGTACTTAAAGTAAAAGTATGCATTGTGCAGTAAAATATAGTTAAAGTACTTAAAGTAAAAGTATGCATTGTGCAGTAAAGTTACTAAATGTACTTAAAGTAAAAGTATGCATTGTGTAGTAAAATATAGTTAAAGTACTTAAAGTAAAAGTATGCATTGTGCAGTAAAGTTACTAAATGTACTTAAAGTAAAAGTATGCATTGTGCAGTAAAATATAGTTAAAGTACTTAAAGTAAAAGTATGCATTGTGCAGTAAAATATAGTTAAAGTACTTAAAGTAAAAGTATGTACTGTGCAGTAAAGTTACTAAATGTACTTAAAGTAAAAGTATGCATTGTGCAGTAAAATATAGTTAAAGTACTTAAAGTAAAAGTATGCATTGTGCAGTAAAGTTACTAAATGTACTTAAAGTAAAAGTATGCATTGTGCAGTAAAATATAGTTAAAGTACTTAAAGTAAAAGTATGCATTGTGCAGTAAAGTTACTAAATGTACTTAAAGTAAAAGTATGCATTGTGCAGTAAAATATAGTTAAAGTACTTAAAGTAAAAGTATGTATTGTGCAGTAAAATATAGTTAAAGTACTTAAAGTAAAAGTATGTACTGTGCAGTAAAGTTACTAAATGTACTTAAAGTAAAAGTATGCATTGTGTAGTAAAATGTATTTGAAGTAAAAGTATGCATTGTGCAGTAAAGTTACTAAATGTACTTAAAGTAAAAGTATGCATTGTGTAGTAAAATGTATTTGAAGTAAAAGTATGCATTGTGCAGTAAAGTTACTAAATGTACTTAAAGTAAAAGTATGCATTGTGCAGTAAAATATAGTTAAAGTACTTAAAGTAAAAGTATGCATTGTGCAGTAAAATGCACTTAAAGTAGCGTGGCGTCGCTGGCGGTGTGTGAAGAGTGCTGGTGGGTGACTGCAGCAGCCGGTGTCATGTCGGTGTCATTAGTCCGCTACCATCAGACAGATGAGCTGGTTCCTCTTTAATCGAATCCATCGATTAGATAACTGAGTCAGAGCAGAATAATGAAATCCCTCAAGGTTGACTGATTCTCTCCTCCTGTCTCCTCTCATATATTCTTCTCTTTATCTTCTCTAATCTGTCCGTCGCTCTCCTGCATTCCCCCCCACCCCCACCACGCCGACGACGTTTTGACCTCCATGTTTGTGACGGTAAATCAGATTATAGCAAAGTGCAGTTTCTCAGATTATAATCACACTAAAAACAATAATTTCTGTCTGTTTTACAGTTCCTTCAGTGAACCTGTAGTTGTTATTATAAACCCAAAAGATTAATTATTATAAACCCAAATAGCTCATCGTTTGGGTTTATAATAACAACTACAGGTTCAGTAGGAACCCGTAGTTATTATTATAAACCCAAACGATTAATTACTTAATTAAAGACAGAGAAGTTATTGACGATCAGTGTTTGAAGTGGAAGAAAATAAGTGGCAGGACTTTCTCTTACTCTCCTTTATATAAAATAATGATGTGAATGTAAATATGTGAGATTGTAATTTAGTTGATGACAGATGGAACGCTACTATATACTATTATATATACTACTGTATTATATATTTTAAGTACTTTAATTAAGAGTATGCATTGTGCAGTAAAATATACTTAAAGTACTTGTATTCATTGTGTAGTAGTATATACTTAAAGTAAAAGTATGCATTTCAATCAGTTTGACTTGGACAGGAAGGAACTACAGCTGTCAGATAAATGCAGTGCAGTATAAAGTACAATCTTTACCTCTGAGATGTAGTAGAGTAGAAGTAGAAAGTAGCAGAAAATAGAAATACTCAGGTTAAGTACAAGTACCTCGACCTGAAGTAAAAGTACTTGGTTACATTTGGAGGATGTAGTTGATGCTGCTGAATCACACCTGAGAGGTGTTCCTGTCATCACACCTGAGAGGTGTTCCTGTCATCACACCTGAGAGAGGTGTTGTTGTATCACACCTGAGAGAGGTGTTCCTGTCATCACACCTGAGAGGTGTTCCTGTCATCACACCTCAGAGGTGTTTCTGTATCACACCTGAGAGAGGTGTTCCTGAATCACACCTGAGAGGTGTTCCTGAATCACACCTGAGAGGTGTTCCTGTCATCACACCTGAGAGGTGTTCCTGTCATCACACCTGAGAGGTGTTCCTGTCATCACACCTGAGAGGTGTTGTTGAATCACACCTGAGAGAGGTGTTGTTGTATCACACCTGAGAGAGGTGTTCCTGTCATCACACCTCAGAGGTGTTTCTGTATCACACCTGAGAGAGGTGTTGTTGTATCACACCTGAGAGAGGTGTTGTTGTATCACACCTGAGAGAGGTGTTTCTGTCATCACACCTGAGAGGTGTTCCTGTCATCTGGACATAATAATAGAAACAGCTGAACCTGGTAGCATTCATTCATTACAGGACTGTGTTAGCATGTTAGCCTCGTCTCGGTGTACCTAATAAACTGGAGCCTTCAAACACCTCTGAGGTACACCTGCAGTGTTTGTTAGTACTCACCTGATGTCACCTGTTGCAGGTGTATGAAGCAGCACCGTGGACCACTGCAGGAGCAGCGAGGAACGGCAGGAGTTAGCTAACTAACTAACTAACTAACAGTCCTGACAGACACATTCAGAGCTGATGACGTCACCCTGCTGCTTCTGATTACCTGCAGGGCTTTGTCCAGCTGTGACGTCACGTTTAAGCCCCGCCCCTTCACCTTCACACTGACAGCTGATTGGGCAGAACGTTTCTGTCATCAGTACATGTTTATCTGTGTCAAACTATTATAATCATTAATTAATATACATTAAGATGCTTCACAGGTTTTATCCAACAGTTATTATTGACAGAAATATACAAAGAATATAAACTGGACTGTTTGTGGAGTAAATTTACCTTCAATTTACTAATTATTTTATTATATAAAGGCTACGGTTCAAGGTTCTTTATTATTATCAATGAAAATCTTCAGTCTCAGGTTCCTTCAGCTATGCTCATAAAATATTTATATATAAAAGAGGAAATCACACAAGTAAACGTAGAACATGATGTTCTAAAGTATACAATAAATAGAAACACAAGTATTAGTAGTAAAGCGTCTCCAGATAACTTCTGTTATGATTTGACGCTATATAAAAATAAATTGAATTGAATTGAAGTAAATATAAAATAGTAATGTAAATGTAAATTTGTAATATTGTAATTTAGTTGATGACAGATGGAGCGCTACTATACACTATTATATATACTACTGTATTATATATTTGAAGTACTGAAAGTAAAGTATGCATTATGCAGTAAAATGTAGATAAAGTAAAGTATGCATTATGCAGTAAAACGTACTTAAAGTACTCAAGGTAAAGTAATCATTGGATGAACAGAGCTCCATCTCTGAACTGGATCTGTGACTCATTGATGTGTTTTTAATGGAGCTCTAAAGAGGAAGAAGAGATGTTAGTAGATACAAACTGTTCACCTTCATCTACTGTGTTTACATTCACATCCTTTCTTCCTCTCTTATCATTGTGTTCTTCTCCTCCTCCTCTTCCTCCTCCTCCTCCTCTCTTGCTGCTCAGCTAGCTGCATTATGACACACCGCCTCCCCCTCCTCTTCCTCCTCCTCCTCGCTTATCTTTTGTCTGTGTGTCTGGTTTCCTGCAGCCACTCAGAGACTCCTCTACCTCCTCCTCCTCCTCCTCTTCCTCTTCCTCTACCTCCTGCTCCTCCTCCTCCTCCTCCTCCTCCTCCTCCTCCTCCTCCTCCTCCTCCTCCTCCTCTTCCTCTCATCCTCCTCCTCCTCCTCCTCCTCCTCCTCCTCCTCTCATCTTCCTGCTCCTCCTCCTCCTCCTCCTCTTCCTCTACCTCCTGCTCCTCCTCCTCCTCCTCCTCCTCTCCTCCTCCTCTCCTCCCCTCCTCCTCCTCCTATCCTTCATCCTCCTCCTCCTCCACCTCCTCCTCCTCCTCCTCCTCCTCCTCCTCCTCCTCCTCCTCCTCCTCCTGCTCCTCTTCCTCCTCCTCCTCCTCCTCTCCTCCTCCTCCTCTTCCTCCTCTCCTCCTCCTGCTCCTCCTCCTCCTGCTCCTCCTCCTCCTCCTCCTCCTCCTCCTCCTCCTCAGCGGTGAAGTCTCTTAATAATTTATAAGAATCTAAAATTCAAACGAAGCACCCACACACAGAGAGAGATCTTTTATTAACAGAGAGGAATCAGACCTCTCTCCTCTCTCCTGCTCCTCCTCTCTCGTCTCTCGTCTCTCTCTCCATCCCAGCATCCCTCGCTCCCTTGCCGACGGTTGCCGTGACAACCTCTCCTCCTAGAAACCCCGGGTGTAAAAGAAAATGAAGCCCACTCCCTCCTTATATCTCTCGCTCTCTTCTTCCTTTCTCTCTTTTTGATTTCCTCACATTAAAAAAGAAACACAAATAAAAGCACGACAACATTTAAGAAAATAAAAGCATTTCCTGCTGGTGGTTATGATAATAAACTGTATTTTAAAGATATTCTATAGACTTTTCATCATGAATATGACACTAATGATGAACTCACATTGAACATTTGGTGCAGACTGATTTCTGACATTCTGATTTAATGCAGTTTTCTGTGTTTTCCTTTGCAGACCTTCATCCATCACACTTTATACTGTTAAAACAGCAGCTTATGTTGTGTGGAAATAGTTCTGTTAGGAATCTTTAAAGGTTAAAAAGCTTCAAAGTGTTGGATTTCAGTAAAAGGTCTTTGATCCTGTGATAAAAAGGAGAGTTTAGATGTACTTTTGGCCTCAGACCTCTTATTTCTGCTCGGCTGGAGGTTTCTGCATTATTTACAGATAACCAGCGTTTCCTCCTCAGCCGTCTGAATTAATGAGCAGAAGCTGCACATTTCACTTCTTAGTGGACGACAACTCTGACGGTTTACAAGAAGATAAGAAAACA
The DNA here is from genome assembly GCF_043250625.1 of Sebastes fasciatus. NCBI lineage: Eukaryota > Metazoa > Chordata > Actinopteri > Perciformes > Sebastidae > Sebastes > Sebastes fasciatus. The sequence continues at coordinate 33,762,297 of NC_133807.1, read as the reverse complement.
GCTTATAGACCGTTTTAGTGATGACGTCATGATGAGGTCACGCTGTTAGCTGGAGGCTAACCAAAGCAAAGACTGGAGGCTAACGCTAGCAGTGTAACGATACAGGAAATGAGTCCAACAGAGGACAGCGCCGGGTCACGGTTGCTCTGCCTCACTCCTCGCCGCCAGGAGACGACTTCACCGGGAGGAGAGCAGGCGTTAGCTAGCTAGGGTTCTCCAGCCGTCTCCTCCTGCAGCCGTCTCCAGCGGCGTAGCGGTCTAACCTGGTCCCGTTGGTTCACGGTAACTTTCTGGTGCTCCTGGAGAGAGTGACGGCACAGCAACAAGAGTCCCCACAGAAAAAAAACAGGACGTCTCTCTAAATCTCTGGCGATCAAACGGGACTTTAGTGTAAACCAACATGGCCGACGACGGGCGGGAAGAATTAGGGTGCGCTCCAAATCTTTTTACTTTTAGTGCATACTGCAGCTGTGTAATGTTGCATGCAGTATGCATAACATTGTGCCTTTAGTACGTACTGTGTGTTTCAATACCCATACTACCCTACTATTTAGTATGCCAGAAAGAGATTTCGTACGTCCCAATGCTAGAAGGTCAAATTACAGTATGCCAACAAATACCAGGATGTCCTACTACACCCCGTCACATTTTGCAGTATGCAAGCCAGCATGCTTTTCTGGCTATTCTGACCCACAATCCTCAGTGCAGGGGATACATGAGCAAGAGGGTCAAAGTTCAAGGTGCAATGTTATGAGGAAGTAGTGCGTGTAACAGTACGTACTTTGTAAGGGCAGCTGCAGTACGTACTAGAAGTAAAAAGAAAAAGTATGCGATTTGGAACGTAGCCAAAGTGATGTTAGTTTTTACTTTGAACTGAACATTGATGAAGGATGGACGGATGAAGTCATGGAGACACGTTAAATAAACACTAATAAACACGTTGCTCCTCCATCTCTGAGCTCCGTCTCACTACTACGTCATGCTCCACGTTTAGCATTAGCTCATGCATTAGCCGTGGCCGCCATGACGACGGTGGTTGTCCTTCCTTCTTGCGTCAGCTTGTTTCTCTATTGGTTTAAAGGTGCAATGTTTAACATTTCACCTACACTACTGGATCCATACAATCTACATTTACACTCATTAGTTATGTGAAAAAAGCCAACAACTAACTAACAGCAGGGAAAGAATACGCAAAATACAACCGAACTGCTGAAACGCTGACAGCCGGTCAAAATTTAGTTTGTATAGTATGTCGAAGAAAAGGTAAAAAAGTCAATATATTATGTAAAAAAAATGGCAAAGAAGTCAGAGTATAGCATGTTGGAAAAAAGGCAAAAAAATCACAGTATATTATGTAAAAACAAATGCAAAAGATTGACAGTATGGTATGTCAAGAAATGCAAAAAATCCAAAGTATATTATGTAAGCGTGACGGCGACTTCCTGCTTCGGTCAGCTCGGTTCTCTATTGGCTGTCGTTCTTTACCGCGGCTGATATATTAATACATCATATCTGTTATGACCTTGTTTTCTATCCAGGGCTGTGATATACGGAGGAAGTGACGCCTGTCATCGTACCAACATGAGTTTGATGTGTATGAGTTAATGTGTCACATGATTGATCCTCAGATGGACAGACGAGCCTGCAGACGTGGAGGAGGTCGTATTAACGGGATTTATTCCCTTCAAACATCATCAAATATACTCAACAGCAGTAGATCAACAGTGTGTTGGATAAATGTACTGTGTTACTCATTCAGTATGCTTCATAAAGCAGTCAAGTTAAGGCATGCACAGGCACAAAGAGAGTCCGGTGTCAGGAGATATTAATAATCATAATAATAATAATAAGAGACATAATGAAGTCTACTCATGCTAACAGCGCCCGTTCAGAAAGAGCAAGCAGGAAGCAGTTTAAATACTGAGCGTTACAAACACCAGATTATTCATGTCAATACAAAAAGAGATCCAGAGAATGGCAATAGAAATATAAAAATACAAAGAGCATTAATAATCAGGTGTGAAAAGAGCGTTTACAAAAGAAAATGATAAACAGGAAATAAACACGAGAGGAAAGTAAATGAACGTCTTCACAGGATGCAGCATCGAGAAACGACAAGTTCTGCACAAGACTTCCAGCTTTTACACTTTAGAATAAACTTCTCCTCTAATATTATATTTACTAGAATAATAAATAAATAAGATTAATTAAATAATAAATATATTTAGAAATCTCTAAATTATGAGCATCAAACATATTGACATTAGAACAGGTGCAATCTGGATTATATCCACGTATTTCTGTCCAACATCAGAACAAAAATGAATCAAATCCAATTTCAGCGCACAATTAGTCTTTTTGTTTTGTTCATAATAACAATCATTTATTAATGGCAAACTGATAATTAATTAAAATGTAGTTAATAGTTTTTTTTTTTAACTATTAACAAACAATAAAATTATATTATTATTTTAACAGTTTCTTGTTGAACACATTATAACATTTAAGTATTTGTTAATGATTATGTAAACCTTTAAGGAATTGTTTTTAAAATAAACTATTATCGAAGTTTAATTAATAATTTCAATGAATTTACCACCTTTTTGTTTTCTTCTCCGTGACGTGTGTCGGGTTTCATACCGTTTATTTTGTGCTTTTTGTGGAGTTTTCTTTGAGCGTTACAGATTAAATATTTAATTATTTCATGCGTTTGAATCGTCGTTTGAGTTTCATATAAAAAGTAACAGCTCGGCTCTGTGCTCATATTTATCTCTGAATACCAAAAATCTTCCTCAGAACTGTCTGTTTCTTCGTGTCTTATAGATATAGATATATACTGTATATATATATATATATATATAAATTAGGGGTGGGAAAAAAATCGATTCACCTACTGTATTTATTGCGATTTTTTTGTTTTAGAAGGAAGTTCCCGCTTTTATTGTGGTAGTCTGAGTAACGTGACGTCATATCTTTTATTGTGGTAGTCTGAGTAACGTGACGTCATATCCGTTCCGTACCCGTCAACCAAAACAAACCTCAGAGAGTGTAAAACGTTGGAGGGTCGTCGTGGATACGACCTGCACCCTCCCATGTTAAATCCAGCGTGGTAAACACTACACATCCAGTAAAGGATGGAAACACTTTGGGTTTCACACATTGACAGGAAAAGCAGAGCTAGACAGAGCAGAGCTAAAGCTGCATGCTAACTTCTAAAAAAGGGACAAAATAAGTCAGAACAAAGGCTGAAAAAAAACAAAATGTTCAAAAAGAAATCTTAAAAAGGCTGAAATATGTCCGGAAAAAATGCCAAAGTATGGCCAAAAAAAGGCCGATATGTTTGAATAGAATTCTGAAAAATGTCTGGAATATTTCCGAAAAAAAGTCTGATAAATGTCCAAAAATATCCCAAAAAGTGCAAAACAATTAGCAGGTAACGTTATGGTATGGCGGTAACGTTATGGTGGTAACGTTATGGTATGGAGGTAACGTTATGGTATGGCGGTAACGTTATGGTGGTAACGTTATGGTATGGAGGTAACGTTATGGTATGGAGGTAACGTTATGGTATGGTGGTAACGTTATGGTATGGTGGTAACGTTATGGTATGGAGGTAACGTTATGGTATGGAGGTAACGTTATGGTATGGTGGTAACGTTATGGTATGGAGGTAACGTTATGGTATGGTGGTAACGTTATGGTATGGAGGTAACGTTATGGTATGGTGGTAACGTTATGGTATGGAGGTAACGTTATGGTGGTAACGTTATGGTATGGAGGTAACGTTATGGTATGGCGGTAACGTTATGGTGGTAACGTTATGGTATGGAGGTAACGTTATGGTATGGAGGTAACGTTATGGTATGGAGGTAACGTTATGGTATGGAGGTAACGTTATGGTATGGTGGTAACGTTATGGTATGGAGGTAACGTTATGGTATGGCGGTAACGTTATGGTGGTAACGTTATGGTATGGAGGTAACGTTATGGTATGGAGGTAACGTTATGGTATGGTGGTAACGTTATGGTGGTAACGTTATGGTATGGAGGTAACGTTATGGTATGGCGGTAACGTTATGGTATGGCGGCAACGTTATGGTATGGCGGTAACGTTGCGGTGGAGCCGGCCGTCGCGCTCGTCTTCGCGGTCAAATGGGCCGACGCTACGACTGTAGAGCTATCCGGTTTAAATCAAACCTCAAAACATACTTTTATTCCTTGTCTATGCTTTTTTTTAATCTTTTTTCTTTCCTATTGGTCTCGATGCTTTTATTATTTGAATGTCCTGTTGGTTTTGAATCAGTCTTACGGTGTTATTGTGTTGTTTTATGTTTTATTTGATGTATAATTGTGTAGCACTTTGGTTGTTTTTAAATGCGCTTTATAAATAAATTTGGATTGGACTTAAAAATCGCAATACATATCGAACCGCCACCTGAGTATCGTGATAGGTGAATCGTCCCAGCCCTAGTATATATATATATATATATATATATATATATTATATATTAAATATAGGAGTTGTTCTATGTCCAGAACTTGTGCCAGCTGAATAAGAGATAACGGTGTAGAGCAGCGTGAAGGTGTTCACCATTAAAACTCTGCACATGAATATCAGAACTACACGGTTAGTCAGTGAAACACAAACAGCAGAAACACATAAACGATACGAGAGAGTTAACAGTCGTTAAAACCATCAGAGTGGAACAACGTGAGGCGGTGGAACACTGTAGCAGCTCTGAGAGGTAGCGCAAGCAAAGTCCGTACGAGACTGCGTACCAGGACGGACGCGACTCAGTGAAGCTGTCGACATCGAGCCGGGACCATCGTGTTGCATAATGTGGTTAGTAAACAGGCATGCTACATACAGGACAGGAGGGGTCACCTGAGCTCACCTGACCTCACCTGACCTCTGACCTCTCACCAGGTTTATCTTCACAGCAGCGACGTCCTCTAGAGAAAACACCAATGTGCATTTTTGGCGGCGAGATATTTGTCGGTCAGTTACGACGAAGGGAAGAAGCGTAGACGCGTAGACGCCGCACTGACACCTGGATCGTACCTCAACGTGCACGCCATATTGGACCAGGTGAGACTGAGCCGTAACCCTATACTAGTGAACAGAGGAGCTGCCGTCTTTCTGGATAAAAAGCATTATAACATCGACATTTCTCAACACATTTCATTTATACTTCTGTCTCCTATTTACTCATCATTTCTGGATATTTTTCACACATTTTTGGGATATTTTTCTGATTTGTTTTCGACACATTTCACCTATTTTTCAATGATTTTTTGGACATTTTTCAGGAAGGTTTTTCACATATTTTACTAATAATTTTAGCATATCTTCTGGACATTTTTGACAATTATTGTTCTCCTATTTACTAATAATTTTTCGGATATTTTTCACATATTTTTCGGATATTTTTCGGATTTGTTTTGGACACTTTTCACCTATTTTTCAATGATTTTTTGGACATTTGTCAGTAAGGTTCTTCACATATTTTAATAATTTTAGCATATCTTCTTTGACATTTTTTCACCTATTTTTCTAATAATCCTCAGATATTTTTCACATATTATCCGGACATTTTACACCTTTTTCCTCACGTTTTACTAACGATTATATTATGATTATATAATAAAATATAATGATATTTTTCAGAAGTAAAATATTAGTAAAATATGTGAAAAATGTTCCAAAAATGATTAATAAAATATGTGAAAAATATAACAAACAACAAGTGAAGGGGGATAAAAAGTTCTATAACGTCTCCATTTCTCAACGAGTCGTTTTATATTCAAACGTTTCTGATCTACGAGGAGTCACGCTAAAGAGACTGTAAAGTTTTAACATGTATAACGGGTTACAGGCCAGTCTCGCCAGGTCCAATATGGCGCCCACGTTGACGTATCACCGTGAAGCGTCTACGTGTCTACGGAGGAAGAAGGGGGACATCTTTAGCGGGCGGACATATTACAGTTTCCCATATTATTTATGTACAAAGTGCTACTCAGTCAGCGCTCTGGCTAAATGAGGCTAGAGTCTTCTGTAATAAATAGTGTAAACATGCACAGGTTATAAGAGATGATTCAGTTCCATAACAGCAGCTTATTTCCTCAGAGTTCCAACCGGTCGGTCCAGCCGGCGTCCGTCGGCACACGGTAAAGACAAAACGCTGACTGGACGATGACGAGGTGATGAACGCCAGCCGGTCAGAACCAGCTGCTTCCAGTTCGTCTTTCTGGTTCGTCGTGTGGCTCACTTCATACGTTTAAATAAGGACAGTTGTATTTTCATCTAGTCATTAAATCACATGATCAGACTCAAACCAGCAGTGGATATATCTACTAACAAGTACAGTGTGTGTTTCACAGCCGGATTCTCTTTCTAGCTTTCTCTCTATTGCTTCTCTCTTTTCAGACTTTTTCCCTTATTTTTGTTGTTTGTTATATTATTCACATATTTGACTAATCATTTTTGGAACATTTTTCACATATTTTACTCATGAAAAATATAATTATATTTTATTATATAATCATAATAAAATTATTAGTAAAACATGTGAGGAAAAAGGTGTAAAATGTCCGGAAAATGTGAAAAATATGTTTAAAAATATCTGAAAAAAAGTGAAAAATGTCTGAAAAATATCCCAAAAAATATGTGAAAAATAATTTGAAAAATATGTGAAAAGTGTCCAAAAAACCCAGAAGATTCTGTGAAAAATATCTGAACATTATTAGTAAATAGGTGAAAAACATTGTCAAAAATGTAAAAAAAAAAAATGCTAAAATTATCAGTAAAATGTGAAAAACTTTATTGAAAAATGTCCAAAAAATATCCAAAAATAATTTGAAAAATATGTGAAAAATATGCTAAAATTATTGGTAAATAGGTGAAAAAAATGGTAAAAAATGTCAAAAAAGATGCTAAAATTTTTAGTTATATATGTGGAAAACATTAGTGAAAAATGTCCAAGAGATATGTGGAAAAACATCTGAAAATCATTAGTAAAATAGGTGAAACATGTCCAAAAATAAGTAGTAAAATATGGGTGACATGTTCCTTCATCACCATGAACACACACTGTAGTTTACTCTGACTCAGTCCCACTAACACACCGTCCTGCTCACACTAACACTCACTACAGCACCACACGAGGATTCATCCGCCGCTGAAAATAGTCCCAGACAAAGTCCCTATTTCCTCCTGTTGGTTGATATAAACTACAGCTGGTTTAGTGAATTACTGATGAAACTGTATATTAGTGTTGTTAAAGCTCTGTGCTGGTTTGGGTCTAAATGTGGAGCACGAGCAGCAGATATCAGCAGCTTTACCCGTTAACTAACATGTCTGTTTTAGATCATCTATTAGAATATGGAGAGTGAAACCCAGAAGAATTGAAAGAAAACCTGACTTTGTTGTGAACCAGCAACTAGATAAGAAGTGACATCAGGACTACAGCAGCATCGTGAGCGTCCACGTTCATGTCCACGTCCACGTTCACGTCCAGGGCCACGTCCACGTTCACGTTCACGTTCACGTCCATGTCCACATCCACGTCCAGGGCCACGTCCATCCTCCAATCACAGCAACAGGAACAGCTGGAGGACGAAACACGAGTCCCTCTCACAGCACAAAGACTCTGCCGGCCGGTCGAACCGGCAGCAGCGTCTCAGATAAACACCAAGTTTCTCATTATTTGGCATCAAGAAGGTGGAAACCCAGCGTGACCATCACTGGACCTGTCGACTCACTTAGAGGTCTGAATAATCCCGTTTCCATAGAGACAGACGTCCATTTCCATGACAACGGAGAGCGGTCTGAAGGAGGAGCTGCTACCACGGAATGAAATGAGCATCATGTGATCCATCCTTTCCTCGGTGTCGGTGGGTGTCAGTGGGTGTCGGTGGGTGTCGGAGTCGGAGGGTGTCGGAGGTAGAGCGCCAGGCGGACCATGCTCGTCGTGCAGCGAGAAACAACAGCAAACAACAGGAACAGACTTAGTTTTTCATCCGGTGCAGGCGCTTGAGAAAGATAGTGCTTCAGGAAGTCGGAGGGAGTGCGGTGTCGGGTGGCGTCGGGTCGGTGTCGGGTCGGGTCGGGTCGGGTCGGGTCGGGTCGGGTGTGGTCGTGAAGTTGGTGTCGCCATTTTAATCAGGATTTTAAAATCACTGGAGACAGAAAGAAGACAGAAAGTCACCGATGTTTAAGGTGGTGGAATGTAACTAAGTACATTTACTTAACTACATTAAGTATTTCTATTTTATATACTGCTAAACTACTTTAACTGAAACCAGCCAACAGGATATAAAGGAGTTCAAATGCAACACACACATTAATGCAGCGGTAATAATAATCCAGAAACTATGGAGGCCAAAACCTGCCAAAATAAAAAATATTGAATAAATAAATAAATAAATGACTCAATAAATAAATATATAAATATGTCATTAAATAATGACAAATGAATAATTAAATAAATATATAAATATATATATTTAAAAATAAATATAGAAAATAAAATAAAAAATAAAACAATAAATAAATGCAGCATAAATAATATTAAAAATAAATGTAGCCATTAATTAATTGATAAATGTGACATGAATTGATATTTCTGTTCTGTTCTTTATTTATTTATCTTTGTATTAATTCCCTTATTTATTTACTCTTCTGTTTAATAAAAAAAAAAAAATATATACGTTAAAAAATAAATAATAAGTAAATGCAAAGATAAGTAAATAAATACATTTAATTAAATTCAAAAATAAATACATATATCAATAAAAAATATATCCAAAAATAAATAAATAAATATATCATTAAATGTAAATAAATAATATAAAAAATAAATGAAGTCATTAATTAATTGATAAAATGTGACATAAATTTATATTTCTGTTCTGTTCTTTATTTATTTATTTTTGTATTAATTCCCTTATTTATTTACTCTTCTGTTTGATAAAAAAATACATAAATACATATTGACATTTAAAAATAAATATAAAATAAATAATAAATAAATAAAAAAAAAAAAATAAATAAACAAACATAAATACAAAATGCATAAATAAATAAATATAAAATAAATAATAAATAAATAAATAAAAAATGTATAAATAAAAATAAATAAAGAATAAATGCGTAAATAAATACATTTAAAAATGAATGAAAAATAAATACATAAATCAATAAAAGGGAAAATGAAACAGAACAGTAAATAAATAAAGGAATTAATACAAAGATAAATAAATAAAGATCAAAACAGAAATATTAATTTGTCACATGTTATCAATTAATTAATGGCTATATTTATTTGTAATATTATTTTTGCTTCATTTAATTACATATTTATTTATTTTTGATTTTGCCAGATATAATAGTAAAACACAGACGGGGAACATTTCACTGACACATCAGTACTTTTACTTTAAGTATATTTAACTGATCACATAGTTTTACTTCAGGTTTTCAATGCAGGACTTTTCTTTGAAACAGAGTATTTTCATCACAGAGGGGTATTAGTACTTTTACTGCAGTAAACAACCTAAATACTTCTTCCAACAACTGGTGGTACATTAAAACAAAAATAGAAGAAATGGAAAAATGTCTGTATGTGAACAAGAATAAAAAGGAGCTCTGTCTGAAGCTGCATTAGTCGGCTGTAGAGCTGAGGACGTTTCAACTATTCCACTAAAACACTGTTTGTATTCAGTAAATGGACCTTTGTGCTCAGTGAATGGATAAATAAGAGATGAATAACTGTGACAGATCCACTTTAAAAAGGACTCTAAAGTCTCTGGAGACATTTTATCTCTCTGGCAGCTACATCATTACAACGTCATCACAACGTCCGTACAACGTCAACACAACGTCAACACAACGTCATCACAACGTCATCACAACGTCATCACAACGTCCGTACAACGTCATCACAACGTCCATACAACGTCAACACAACGTCAACACAACGTCATCACAACGTCATCACAACGTCATCACAACGTCCGTACAACGTCATCACAACGTCATTACAACGTCAACACAACGTCATCACAACGTCATCACAACGTCATCACAACGTCATTACAACGTCATTACAACATCATCACAACGTCATCACAACGTCATCACAACGTCATTACAACGTCATTACAACGTCATCACAACATCATTACAACGTCATTACAACGTCATTACAACGTCATCACAACGTCATTACAACGTCATCACAACGTCATTACAACGTCATTACAACGTCATCACAACGTCATTACAACGTCATCACAACGTCCGTACAACGTCATTACAACGTCATCACAACATCATTACAACGTCATTACAACGTCATCACAACGTCATCACAACGTCATTACAACGTCATCACAACGTCATCACAACATCATCACAACGTCATTACAACGTCATCGCAACGTCATCACAACGTCATTACAACGTCATCGCAACGTCATCACAACGTCATTACAACGTCATCACAACGTCATTACAACGTCATCACAACGTCATTACAACGTCATCACAACGTCATCACAGATCCCACCAACAGCAGGCCGATGGAGGTAAAGTGGATGATGTGACTTACATCCCCAGTTGAGGGCGATGCCGGCAGCGATGATGGCGATCCCTCCCAAGATGGACACGACGGACAGAACCATGGCGTTACGGCCCAAACGGCGAGCGCCGTCCACGTTGCCCTGCTGCAGGCTGTTTCGGGACTGAACACAGTAAAATAAGATAATAGAAACGCTTTAAGTTTAGCTGCTGTTTTATCGTTTGGTGGTCTAATTATTATTTGTTGGGTTTCATTTGTAGACAGAAGACGGCGTGAAGTCGTACCATGACGGAGAAGGTGAGCGCTACGATGTTGATGGGCCACAGCGGGCAGAAGCAGGACAGGATGGCCAGGATCAGGTAGTCCCTGGGCTTGGACCCGTCCACAGTGGCCTCTGTGATGGCGCTGGGCCGGCGGGTGAGCGAGGGCCTCGGGGAGCCCGCCGCCAGCGAGCCGGACCGGCTGCTCAAACCAGGCCGCCCGTTGACGTGGCCGCCGAGCTTGGCGTGAAGCATGGGCGACACAGAGGACACTGTGGGAGACGAGTCCACCATCACGGGACCGACGCCGTTACCTGGAAGAGAAGGAGGAAGCAGAGAGGAGGAAGGAAGTCAAGTCTTTAATGAGTTACGCATCGCTGTCTTCGGCAGCCGAGATCTACCACGAGGATATTAATACTCCAACAGTATGAGAATATAAAATATAAATAATACTCTTTATCTTTGAAGTTAACACCAATAAAATGAGTTCTATGTGATGTGAAGGAGCAACTCGTCTACTGATCCCTCTGAGAACCAACAGGAGGAGAGAGGAGAGAGGAGAGAGGAGAGATGAGAGAAAGAGAGAGAGGAGAGAGGAGAGAGAGAGAGAGAGGAGAGAGAGAGATGAGAGAGAGAGAGAGAGGAGAGAGAGAGAGAGGAGAGAGAGAGAGGAGAGAGAGAGAGAGAGAGGAGAGAGGAGAGGGAGAGAGAGAGAGAGAGAGAGGAGAGAGGAAGAGAGAGAGAGAGAGAGAGAGAGAGAGAGAGAGAGAGAAGAGGAGAGATGAGAGAGAGAGAGAGAGAGAGAGAGAGAGAGGAGAGAGGAGAGGAGAGAGAGAGAGAGAGAAGAGAGAGAAGAGGTAGTGATGAGAGAGAGGAGA